>NW_014578358.1:15540-42106 GCF_000485595.1 Priapulus caudatus
TTTTTTTTTTTAATTATTTTTTTTTTTTAATTTTTGTCTCAGCAAGAACCATCTCCCAGACGTGGTGATTCTGAATATATCTTCAGTTAGCGCGATTGAGTGACAAATCACGGAGAAAAGTGAGGTCAAACAAACACACACACAAGATTAGCCAAATTATAGTATAGATGCTCACACACGCTCACACTATCCCAGCTCCCAACTACATGGAAACCTATACAATCACACGTCGCCAAGAGCGTGCGTAACAGAGGGATATGGTTGGTCATCGAAATTAGAAATAATTATTTTTACAGCGGTAAAAATTTTTTACTGCGGTTAAATTATAACCCTTTTACCCAATCAGACGCCTTGTTACACATAATTCAACCGCAGATTAATTATCTTACCGCGGTTGAATGATGTGTAACAAGGCCTCTGATTAGGTAAAATTATAGTCCTTTTACTTAATCAGAAGCCTTGTTACACAGCATTTAGCCGCAATAAAAATAATTTATCCGCAGTTAAATTATGTGTAACAAGGCCTCTGATTGGGTTAAAGGGCAACAATTTTACCGCGGTTAAATTATGACTCTTTTACCCAAAACAGGTCTCTTGTTTAACGGTGGAAACAAGCACAGTTAGTATTTCTAAGAATAACGAATCAAAATGAAATTATTCTGTAAAGAAAACATTGTGTTTATATTTGAATATGCTAATTTTTGCACATATGTGAAGGACAAAAACATAATACCGTGATAGCGATTTCTATACCCAACTATTAACAGTTCCATTGTTTGAGATTGTTAAGAACTTAAAGACAAAGCGAATATGGTAACCGCAAATTCTTAATCCATTTCAGGTAATAGGCATTATATTTGACAGCCTCGCGCACTGGCGGTTTTACCCCAAATAAGTGTTGATATGGCTCCAACTGATTTTGTTGATCGATTTTGTCCATGTCAATTACTAACTATTTTCTAAGATCGGTCAAGAAATTTGCGCTGCTAATCTTTACCAACAAGCTTGAAAACGTGTTATATAACGTCTTCATGCATGTCTACTAGTTATGAATTCCTACCTACATTGTCGGTTGTGGTCACCTACGCTGCGGCTCACAACGGCAACCTTACTTTCTTCGTTTTGCTCAGAATCTAGCAGCTTTGCATGTGGTTGTATAGCAGATTGTATACGGACAGGCCGCTGGGGGCGTTCGTGTGCTCCCATCCACTGATCTATACAAAAGCCGGTGTAAACCGTCTGTGCATCACGTGATAACACATTGGACACACACATTTCTTATTATCACCAAGATTGGAGGTTTTCTACGATACAAAAATTGAGAGGCACCACCTGTCCTTGGGTTTCAGCACAGCTTTGTCACAGATTTCTCCGGAGACAGTTTTTGTGGAAAATCCATGTAGTTTTCACAGCATTTTCCACTTTTACTAAAGACATCTTTATCTTGCGAACACACACACACTCACACGCACGCACGCACGCACGCACGCACGCACGAACGCACGCACGCACGCACGCCTGCACGCACGCACAAACACACACACACACACACACACACACACACACACACACACACACACACACACACACAACAAGCAGTGTGTGGGGGCAGTGTGTGGGGGCAGGGTGTGTGGGGCAGGGAATGGGGCAGGGTGTTGGGGCAGGGTGTGGGGCAGCGTGTGGGGGCAGGGTGTGGGGGCAGGGTGTGGGGCAGGGTGTGGGCAGGGTGTGGGGGCAGGGTGTGGGGGCAGGGTGTGGGGGCAGGGTGTGGGGGCAGGGTGTGGGGCGGGTGTGGGGGCAGGGTGTGGGGGCAGGGTGTTCCCTATAGTCGCCTATAGGCATTTCATTATTGAGCCAGTCACACCAATGAAGCGTAAGCCACTCACGCGATCACGAAGTGTCTAGACTAATCTTTTCGGTGTTGATCATTAGTTAGTTTAGTTGTCTTGCCTAGTTGCCTCTGCCTATTGGCTCTGCCTCTGCCGATTAATTAGTTGTCTCTTTAATATGCATATTATTGAAATACCTGTTGGGGTGTGCAAACATCACCACGTTTTGTTAGTCACTGAAATTATTTTATTACATAATTATGTCATAATAATTACGTTATTATTATTATTATTATTATTATTATTGTTGTTATTATTAATGAGCTACTTACTGAATGATTGCGTGAAACACCACAGAATTGAAGTTGGTTCAGCTAGGCGTCAGCTGAGTAGGGCACAGCAAGCTTCTGATATTATCAAGCGTGTCATAATATAGACATAATAATATAGACATGATAATAGTGTCGTCTATATTAAGATACCCCTGATATCATCACTTGCCCTCTGCCTATATAAGGTTCGTCGACTGCAGTTGTGCTGGGGCTATCGTATCAGACATACACACCCTGACATAAATTCGCGACAATGCTAATTTTCAGACGTTTCATCCACGAGCAGTTAGGTGTCATGTCGCTACAATATCAGTCGATGAATGGGCAACACCTAGTGTCTGCCGAAACACTGTTCGCTGCACTATTGCCTGTCAGTGTGGTAGAGAAAGTCAGAAAGGTACCAAAAGTCCATGCAAGCAGCCTGCAGCAGAAGACATAGCTTCTGGGCGTTGACACTAATTAACGTGATAACGTCATAACGTGTTATCTCTCAGGTATATTAATCATGCGGGTATTTTCGAAGTAATAGTAGTTGCAACATTATCGTGGTATGACTTTCTATTGAACATAACATAAGCGAGTAACAATGAATAAGTATACCATAGTTTCCACATCAAGACGATTACACAAAGTACATGACATTTTGATTTTATATTGTAAATTTATAATATATTTTATTTTGTATTTTGATTATTTTGTATTTAATTGTAGAGCCATTGCCTATGTCGAATAATAGATACTGCATTGTATTCATTATTCCTCGTCCTTCGACCACGTATAAAGGGGGACCGTCCCTAATACTCCGGCCTTGACTCCGTTAGAACAGGTGTTATAGTAGTATATGTTACTGATATGTTCAAAAGCTAATCATGTATTATTAGCTCTTGATATGCAATAGCCAATAGCAAAATACGATAAAGCGTCAATAGCACGTAAACTGTAAAATTTACTATTTGTTATTTCATCCCGTTAACATTTGCGTACGTTGGCGCCGATAAATGAGTCAATCACGAATAATGGCCTCATTAGTTAATTAGTCGCGAAACAAAAACATTTTCGTTGACCGACTTTTTGTTTCATTTATATACACTATAGTAGGGGTAAATAATGGCAGTATCTGTCATTATTCACCACTGATCATATCAATGTATATTAATGGAGTTATCCAGTTTTACAACGTGATTTGGTTTCACACACATGGTTTCATAGTATATAATCATATATTGCAATAATAAAATAAAAGTGAACCGTGTATAATAAACCGTAAAAAATATGAAAGTGAATAGTGTTTACTGTGCATTTAGCTCCTATTAGTCCGAAACGAATTCATAGACTAATTAAGTTTTAATGTGGGAATCTATGACACTTTCAACGTGGAGCGAATAAATCTGGTCTGCATGAAAACGAATTTGATTAGGCTGCATCAGCGCACTAAAATAATCTACATTAACAAACAAATATAATCAAATTAGGAGAAAGGAGAAAATTCTCCCTCTGCGCTATAGTTACTAAATGCAATTATGCATCTAATTCATACAGGCATCTTTGTTTTGGTAGGTAAACTCAAAGCTTTCATCGTCAATTAATTTATAGGTGGCATTCCTAAAGGACATTAAATGCGCAAATCTGAAATCCGAACTGAATCTGTAGAGATCAGATTTTACTGCGGACAATGGCCGCACTGCACCAAGCTTAGCTAGATCGGCCAAGTATTCTTCCAGAAGGTCGGTATCCATCAGGTGGGCATGCGACTTCTTCCAGCTTTTCGCAAATCTTTTCTGCAGTTCGGCCGTCTCCTCAGCTAGCATCAGATCTTTCGTGGGCAGCGACAGCGCTCCCTCGAGCACGGCAAGTGCGAACAGCACCTGATAGTGAAATACGATGAATGGTGCCACTAGCCTGGGGAGCCCTATGAGAAACATGGACGGGTGACGTATGTTGACGCAGTGCTTGAACATGGGCGTCACTCGATTCTTCTCCTCCACGACGACCCCGCACGCCGGGGACAGGAACGGGTAGGTGTACTCGTAGCCAGTACAGAACATTACGACATCAACACGCCGTCGCTCCCCACCGATAAACACGACCGTGTCGCCCTCTAGCCGCTCAACCCCAGGCAACTGCTCGAGATTGTCAGGTATCGGGCAGACGATGGGCGCCATGTTGTGACTGAGCACAACGCGACTCGCCACGGTGGCGACCTCTATACCGATGTCAGTCCCCGATGAACCGGCGCCCAGACACACCACCGTCTGTCCGTCGAAGACGCTCGCTCCCGGTAGGAGTGACTGTGTAGAATTTTCCCGGTAAACGTGTCAGCACCAGGCAGAGCCGGCATCTGAGGCACGGAGTAGTGTCCGTTGCAGACGAAGATGGCATCGTAGATGTGCGTCGCCTCGACATTCGTGTGTAGGTGGCGCACCGTTACTTCCCACGTCGCATTTGCACCGTCGCCAATCGGGACAACCTTTGTTACGATGGTAAGAAACTGTACATGGTCCATCACGTTATACTTCTTCGCGTAGTTGTCCAGGTATTCCCTGACATCCCAGTGACTGACGAAGGTTGGCAGGTCGGCGTTGAAGTCTTCGTCCAGGTAGCCCATCAATTCTTTTGGAAAGTTGGTGCGCAGTTGCTTGTACATGCTCGAGTGGATGTCGAGACCATACTCGTCCTTCCCGGTCTTGTCGGTGTAGACCCATGTGCCGCCGACGCTCTCAGACAACTCATAGACGTCGTGCTCGAAGGCGTCACGTCTGGCGGCGAGGAATCGCGACGCACATATGCCGGCCGCTCCCGCCCCGATCACCGCTACACGCATAGCTGACGCCATGTTGCGTATTGAACGAATGCGATGCTAGAACAGACTAGAAGAGGATCTAGAATCAATTATAAAGTCTATGATAGTAATATATAGTAGTATGTGAAAATAGTCCCTGATAGCTGATGTTAAAATCAGCTAAGTGTGTAGGAGTACTTGTCCGCGGGTAATTGTCTGAGGGATGAGCATCCCGGGGGGGGCGGGGGCGGGTGTTGTCTGTGGGTAATTGTCCAAGGGATAATTGTCAGAGCGATCGATGTCCGGTGGGTGACTGTCCCGGAGGTGACTGTTCGGGTGATAATTGTCTAGGGGTAATTGTCTCGGGACCAGGAGTAATTGTCAAAGGGGCGATTGTCTGGACATAATTGTCCAGGGAGAAATTGTCCGGCGGATGATTTTCCGGGGATACTTGTCCGGGAGAGTGATTATCCGTGGGCAATTGCCCGACAGGGTAATTTCCCGGTGGAAGAAATTATCCTGGGAGTAATTGTCCGAGGGATAATTGTCAGGGAGAAATTTCCGAAACATGATTGTCCGATGATAATTGTCCAGGGAGTAATTGTCCGGCGGGTGATTATTTGGGGGTAATCGTTCGGGAGGGGGGGGTAATTATCCGGCGGTGATTACCGGGGGTGATTATCCGGAGTTGATTGTCCGGGGGTTGATTTCCAAATGGAGTAATTTTCCGTGGGGGAATGTCCGAGGGATAATTGTTCGGGGACAGTTGTGCGTGGGGGGGATTGTCCGAAGTTGTCGGGGGCAATTGTCCGGGGGATTATTGAACAGGGAGAGGGGGGTTTGATTGAAAAATAGGGTAGCTGGAAGATGATTGATTCACGACTAGCTGTAACATCACCACTGTCTGAACAAAAATTTTGACCGTAATTATTATGATGCACGTGAAGAACGTGATTATTATGTCAGCTTATCAGGCAGCAATCGATCCAGTGAAATTTACGAGATTCCGTAATCATGTCAGGGCTTGAATCTTATTGGGGGCGAAT
The DNA here is from genome assembly GCF_000485595.1 of Priapulus caudatus. NCBI lineage: Eukaryota > Metazoa > Priapulida > Priapulimorpha > Priapulimorphida > Priapulidae > Priapulus > Priapulus caudatus. The sequence continues at coordinate 21,527 of NW_014578358.1, forward strand.
AGCGGTGATACGCAGACCTCGCGCTCATTGGCGGCCTAAATGAATTGTGTTGAATACAGACTACTACCGGGCATTGTTACGTTTCAAGTATTTTTCCTTAATTTTGAATTGCATGCAGGTTTATATGTTTTTCGTCGATTGCCACCTTCCTGTATGCGTCCGAACTCGCTACATCGTTCACGTTAGTAGCTGCCGTAGTTTGCTATGTGTTCTTTCTGTGTTTACGTCGCTACACGCAATTCAAATATGAGTTGAGCCTAAATATATTGTGCACTCTTTGATTGTTGTAATGGCTCGTGTAATATAGCACAGGCAATGTCGAACCATGCTATTACACAATCGCGCACACACAGATTGCAACATCACGTTCTTGATTATTTTAACCCAGGAGATGTAGAGAAAACTAACACGCCCTGCCGAGGGATATTCAGTACATTACAATCTACAGCTCTAGTCAGTAGCTCTAGTCTTACATGGCCTCCTCAACTATACTAGTTTTATTCAAGATTGGTTGAGAAATTCCTCGATTTTTGAAACTGTCTTGACAAAATACTTTGGTGTAAATCCCCCTTTATGAGGGTCTACTAGTTATGAATTCTTACGTTACCTTGCGGTTGTCCTCACCTACGCTGCGGCTCACGGCACTCAATGATGTTGCAACGTTATGCTTCGTTTTGCTCAGAATGTAGCAGGTCTGCCTGCGGTTTTAACACGAGCGGTGCCCCCCACCCCACGCGTCACGCACGAACACACCACGTCACACTTCCGCCGCACCACATAGGCCGTCCACCGCACCATTACACCCCTCCGCCGCACCACATAGGCCGTCCCCCGCACTATGCCGCCCCTCCTCCGCACCACATAGCCCGTCCACCGCACCATGCCACCCCTCCGCCGCACCACATAGTCCGTCCACCGCACCATGCCGCCCCTCCACCGCACCACATAGCCCGTCCCCGCACCATGCCGCCCCTCCACCGCACCACATAGCCCGTCCTCCGCACCATGCCGCCCCTCCTCCGCACCACGTCGCCATCCCCGTACTGCGCTGCCTACCTCCTACCGCGCGCGCGCTCGTGTGTGTGTATGTGTGTGTGTGTCTGTGTGTGGGGGGGGGGCGTACGTGCGTGTGTGTGAGTCTGCGTGAGCGCGCGCATGTGTGTATGTGTGTTAGCAAGATGAAGATATCTCTAGCAAAAGTGGAAAATGCTGTAAAAACTAAACGGATTTTCCACAAAAACTGTCTCGAGGGAAATCTGTAACAAAGCTGTACTAAAACCCAAGGACACATAGCGCCTATCAATTTTTATAGCTTAGAAAATCTTTAAACTTGGTGATGATAAGAAATGTGTCTATCGAAAGAACCTTCCTATGTTGTTTTCGGGTTACACAGGCTTATGTATAGCTCAGTGGGTGGGAGCACATGAACGCTCCCCGGCGGCCTGTCCGTATACATGCAATCCGCTATACAACCACAGGCAAAGCTGATCGATTTTAAGAAAAACGACGACAGTTTAACGTTGATACACCATTAAGTGCCAGATTCAAAAATTCAAGAATTTATCGACCAATCTTGAATAAAACTAGTATATATAGTTGAGGAGGCCATGTACTGAGCTGACTATAGACCTGTAAGACTAGAGCTACTGACTAGAGCTGTAGACTGTAATGTGCTGACTATCCTTGGGCAGGGCGTGGTAGTTTTCTCCGCTTGTCCTGGGTTAAAATAATCAAGAAAGTGATGTTGCAATTTGTGTGTGTGCGCCTATGTAATAGTATATATGGCTCGATTTTGCATGTGCTAAATTACACGAGCCATTACAACAATCTATCAGTGCACAATATATTTAGGCTCAACCAAACACAAAAAACACATGACACACTACAGCAGCTACTAACGTGGACGAGGTGGTAGTTGTAGCGAGTTCGGACGCATACAGGAAGGTGGCAATCGGAGAACACATATAAACCTGCAATTCAATATTAAGGAAAAATACTTGAAATGTAATAATGCCCGCTAGTATTCTGTATTCAACACAATTCATATAGGCCGCCAATGAGCGGGAGGTCTGCGTATCACAATTATTTGGCCCGACTAAGATTCTAGCCCTGATATTATTACAGAATCTCGTAAATTTCACTGGATCAATTGCAGCTTGCTAAGTTGACATAATAATGACGTTCAGAAATTTAGTTCAGACAGTGGCAATGTTACCGCTAGACGTGAATCGATCATCTTCCAGCTACCCTATTTTTCAGTATCAGGATAATCACCCCCACCCTAGACAATAATCCCCCGGACAATCCCCCCACGCACAATTGCCCCCGAACAATTATCCTCTGGACAATCCCCTTCCCCGGTACGATTACCCCAAAACAATCACCCCCTCCGGACGATTACCAAAAAACAATCACCCGCCGGACAATTACTCCCTGGACAATTACTACCGGACAATCGTCTATCGGGAAATTCCCCCAGACAATTACTACCTTCCCCCCCCCCTGGATAATTGTCCCTAGGACGATGAAAATCAACATCGCTGAATGCAGTGCAATAATTCAACGTTCGACGTACGTGCACAGACGACGTAAGTGCACAGACTGAGACAATTGCGTTTAATCTCTCAAACAAGACAGGCTGCATGCATGGGAATTATAGTTATTATCGAAAACTAGACTTCACGTTTTATACGGCTGATTGTTGGCTCTTTCTATTTGCGTTCGTGGCCGGATTAAAAATGCACATGCCAAATCACTTCTTTTCACTGTAAGAGCACACCGAGAATTGGCTGGTTTTTCGTAAAAATCTTGCAAGAAATATGGTCGTATATCTCAGTTAACAATATATGTAGGCACTATATTGTGCCTTGCAATAAAATTTCACTGGGTTTTAATATAATTTTACAAAGTGTCTATTTTGTGGGGATTTTTAGCTTAGTATATGGTCGCCATTGGGCAATTATTTCTCATTATAAGATGGCGTCCGCATACAACTACACTCCACGCAGTGTGATGATCATCACACAGCGTGGAGTGTACATACAACGGGCTCGAATCAGCATAACACCAACAGTAATTAAAATACTTGCATAAGCAATGTAGTCTTTATTCATGCTAAATAATAAAAAATATTTAATGTCCAAACTTCACTCTAAACGTTTGCCAGCGACATGGTGCACATTTTCAGCAATTTTCCGGATCCCGTTGTTCAAACCTAACCGTATAACCCCGAGCACAAGCTTGGCAGAATCGCAGAAATTTCCCCCAAACAAATTTTACTTTTCATACTTTATAGGCGTGTATAGATCGAGCAGCTATCTTACGTGCATAATGCACGCTAGTAGGATATAAATCAGCGTAAAAGTAGCTATAAATCACACATTCCAATGCCAGATATTACCACAAAAATAGAGAAGGCGGCGGCCCGTTTACATACATACAATAGTGCAACCTTTGCGAACAATTGGTGGGAGCACTGAGCTGTATGTAATAACAGTATATAAAAACAGTATATAATAACAGTATATAATAATGGTGTTATTATATATAGCTCAGTGGGCGGCAGCCTACTGCTGCGTGCCATATATAGCAGAGAGATGCTGCACAATACTAGATGTCAATATCAAGGCCGACCAGCGAGGGAGCTGTTCCGTGAAAATAGTTTCAGTGGCTTTGATATCAAGTTTAAAAAAATCACACTCATCTGCGATGTGAATGGCGTGTATATTTCCTCCTAATTTTAAGCAGAAATTAAGCGAAGAGTAATTTGTTTAAATGCTGTTACTCCGGATTATTATAGACTAAGCACATTACACAGTTCTCACCAAAAACGGAGTTGTAGACCTAATCCTAATTATTTTCAACACATTATACAAAGGGGTATAAAGTGTTCAATTACGGACCAGGCACATATAGCATAAGCACATGCGTTTACTGGGTGTTATGAAATCTACTGAAAATGTTACACGAAGAGAAAACAAATACAAATTGATCATAAAATCTGAAATCTTGAAATGTATCAAATTGAGAACGTTCCTATAAACACAGGTGTGTTCCCTTTTTAGTGAAAGTCTTTGTTGTTGACATTAATAAAATAAGTTTTTATTCCTCCGGATGGTCAAAATGTTAGTAAACGCCTCTCATATCGCTGGAAAGTACATCGTGCAGTAATGAATTCTAGTACTTTATTGAAATGACTACTAGTATATGAAATGTTAGTTTATACAATAAGCTAGCATTGAAAGTAAACGTTTCTAACGTTCCATAATGCTTACCTCTAATCTTCCCTTTGAGTTACTGCTGTTTGACATTTTACCGTAATTTTCACCATTGTTGCTACGCTGGTCGGCGCCGGTCGGTAATAGCCGGCTCTGGTGTTGGCCGACCGGTACGCAGCTTTAAATAACATCCTTCCGACCCGCCCAAAAATGATTGAGTTTGTGTAAAATTACCTTCAACATAGTGAGCAATCTACAAATAATCATAACTGATACACTAATTTAAATTAATTTAAAAAACAACTCTGAGTTTAATCTCAACAACAATTATGCGTAAAATCATCATCTGATCACATCGTACAGCGCACAGTAAGCGCCGTTCGCTCCGCTCATGCACTACGCTCGCAATCACTGATATTAGCCGGCATTAAAATTGTCCTGGCTACAACCCGCATCATAATTGTCAGCATAATCATACATGCATTTTGCTTGCGTTTCCTCCACACCGGTGAATGACACAGGTACGTACAAGCAGTGAATGTCATATTTTCCCTTCCCTTGCCTGAGCTGCGCCCCTCTGCTTTGATCTGCTGCTACGCTCGTTCTATTACGTACATCAGCTGCATCTGACTATTCACCCGGCAAATGAACTCAAAGTCAACAAGAATATTAATTTATAATGGTCGTTGCCACCAGGACATATGCCTTTTCCATGCGTTGGGGAAATATGGCGCTATCCAATACTTACATAAAGTGCCCAATGGGAATAAAGGAAGAGTGGTTAGTTTAATTTAGATTAGATTATTGATGTCATTGTGTTGTTGATTTTGCCATGAAAAGCATCCATGTGGAGATGCTAGTGTGGTCACGTGATAATTACTATCAAGTGAAAACCAACCTGGGATTGATCAGTAGCCCGATGATGACACGCGGTGAGAACACAAAGGTGTCAAGAACATGAGTTGGTGAAGGATCGCATTGTCACGAAAGAGAGCAATTGATAAATTAATTATCTATTGCGTGACGGTAGGGCCTACACTATTCGCAGCATTTTTATATATGTTGAGTTTTATTTATTTATTTGTTATTTATGTGAGTTTACACTTTTGTGTTTAGACCCCCGAGTTTTGATCCACCACATATAGTGAAGATTATTACATGATTTTACTGTTGGTTAACTACATGACGCGCTTCAATTCCCCATTAAACCATGGCAAGGATTATATTGTTGCTTATGTTCATATGAGAAAACTGGAATGATATTTTAGTAGATTTGAACACATGCAATTTGGTGTCCTCGACGCCTTCTTCCAGAGTTTTGAGGATGCAGTGGCAGAGAATCCGCGAGATAGCCGTTCACCCGAGGAGAAGGCAAATATCGGATAGACCGTGAAGCAATTCGCTGTGCGCCCAAATGCNTATATGTGTACATATGTGTACATATGTGTACATATGTGTACATATGTGTATATGTGTATATAATAATACTAAAATTGTCCTGACTACAACCCGCCTCATAATTCTCAGCATGATCATACATGAAGATTGCGAAGGGAGCGAGTGAAGCCAATGAGATTCGAACCACAATTTTGCTTGCGTTTCCTCCACACCGGTGAATGACACAGGTACAAGCAGTGAATGTCATATTTTCCCTTCCCTTGCCTGAGCTGCGCCCCTCTGCTTTGATCTGCTGCTACGCTCGTTCTATTACGTACATTAGCTGCATCTGACTATTCACCTGGCAAATGAACTCAAAGTCAACAAGAATATTAATTTATGATGGTCGTTGCCACCAGGACATATGCCTTTCCCATGCGTTGGGGAAATATGGCGCTATCCAATACTTACATAAAGTGCCCAATGGGAATAAAGGAAGAGTGGTTAGTTTAATTTAGATTAGATTATTGATGCTCTTGTGTTGTTGATTTTGCTATGAAAAGCATCCATGGAGAGATGCTAGGGTGGTCACGTGATGATTACTATCAAGTGAAAACCAATCTGGGATTGATCAGTAGCCCGATCATGATGACACGCGGTGAGAACACAAAGGTGTCAAGAACATGATTTGGTGAAGGACCGCATTGTCATGAAAGAGAGCAACGTCACGCAATAGATAATTAATTTACCACGTACACTATTCGCAGCATTATTATATATGTTGAGTTTTATTTATTTATTTGTTATTTATGTGAGTTTACACTTTTGTGTTTAGACCCCCGAGTTTTGATCCGCCACATATAGTGAAGATTATTACATGATTTTACTGTTGGTTAACTACATGACGCGCTTCAATTCCCCATTAAACACCAAATTGCATGTGTTAAAATCTACTAAAATATCATTCCAGTTTTCTCATATGAACATAAGCAACAATATAATCCTTGCCATGGTCTCGCGGATTCTCTGCCACTGCATCCTCAAAACTCTGGAAGAAGGCGTCGAGGATATTTGCCTTCTCTTCGGGTGAACGGCTATCGGATAGACCGTGAAGCAAATCGCTGTGCGCCCAAATGCGAAACGAACTAACATACGACTTCGCGTGAGCACGGGCCTCAGCAATGTCACCTGGCAGTTAAATAAATAATTAAAAAATGATTAGCATTCACGTCTTTACATCTAAAAAGCAAACAAAAACTGTTGCACACGATAAATACTATACACATCAGGTAGGAATTGTTAGGAATTGTAGGCGGCGTCGATTTATAACGATTTATTGCAGTACGATAAAACATCATGTAAATATGTGTGTATCAGGATTATGAATGGACAGAATTAAAATGACATGGACAGAATATGATTGCAGTAGAAGACTATTAATGGATAGAAACACCTACCCATATACTCAGCTGCTGAGTTTGCAACAGTGTCGGGCCTCCTAACTAGCGTGTCCTGGGTAGACACCACCTATAGGCAGAGGCGTATCTAGGAAAAACAGCGCCCGGAGCAAGTGCTAAAATTGCCCCCTTCCAACTTCTGACGCCAATAAAAAAAATGAAGAAAAAAAATGAAATGTTGTTTTTGGTTGTTCCTCAGATTAGGATGCCAATACTTCTAAACTACAGCTACTATCCCAGGTCCAGGTAACAGGGGCGTGTACAGGATTTGTACCAGGGGGAGGGGTGTAACCGTAACCCAAACGTGTGAGAACGCGAAGGGGGGGTCCGGGGGGCCCTCCCCCAGACATTTTTTGAAAATAGACCCCCTTAGATGCGTTTTCTGCGCGAGCAGCGGGGGGGGGGGGTCCGGACCCCCTGGACCCCCCTGTACACGCCCCTGGGTAATCAACTTGTCAAATAAAGGATTGAATCATTTCAAGATATCATTTAGTAAGCAGATTGTTTTTTTCCTTTGCCTTTTTGCGTTGTTTTTTTACCTTTGCCTTTTTTGCGCCCCCTGAACATGGCGTCCGGGGCACGTGCCCCCCTTGCCCCCCCCCCTAGATACGCCACTGCCTATAGGTGGAAAGAGACGTGAGAAGTGTGGCAGCGTGTATGATATGTAAGTGGGATTCTGCGGACATGCTGATGAAGCATGTCTAACAGGTAAGCTGACGTTGGCCTGGAAGACCATCGCTAGACCAGCCTGAGCCTCCTGGGGAAACCTCTGACTCTTCCCAGTGAAGCTTGACCCAGATTTAGGAATCACAGATGCCTGACCTCACTTTTGCCAGGATAATTTATGCCAAAGCAGTTGGTGTGGGAATACCAATGATGCCAATATTGTTGCTACTTTACAAGAGGAGAAGTCATATTAGTATCACTGGAACAGACTCTAGTTACTAGAGCGTTCCTGTTTCATTAGTGCATCCCTGACAAATAGAGTCGACTATTATGTCTGGAAACTTGTGCTTGGGAGTATACACCCAGACGGCCGAGATATGAGTGTAGGTCAAGAATTAGCGGAGAAGGAAGACCGTGAATGGTCGTAGACAGCTAAACAGAGCAGGCTGGCAGTAACCATGCAAACATCAGCAATAAAGACCCCCCGAATTGCTAGCCAGCCATGCTGCGACTGGGTGCAAGAAATCCCCTACTTTTCCTGATCAAGCCAATTGTGACCATAATGTGCCATGGCGGTGTAGCCCATGCTCGGACAAACTGAGGGACCTATCCACGGGGAAGAAAGATAATATGGGGGCAAGGTAATTTCTGATAATTGTCAACTTCGAGGGGAAGAAGGGGTGACGACCTGGGGCAGCAAAATGATACAAACACCAAAGTAGTATAGCTTCTCCGAGGCAAAAGTCAAAGTTTTAGATGCATTGTATGGTCAAATTCAAATGAATCAATTCAGGGGGTTTACTTTTGTCGGAGGATGGACAACCTCCACTATAGCTCTAAAAGAGACAAACTAAACGGTCTGTAGCCAGTAGGAAACAACAACACAGCCAGAGAGCAGGCACGAGAGACCGATATATATGTAGAACATAGGCTGGGCTTGTATGATGTATCATATCTATAGCAAATACGAAAAGGGATCATAAGGACTCTGAGGATGGGGAAAAGGTAAGCGAGAATCAGGGAACCATGTACTAATGAAGAACAGCTTATGCGATGTCTATCGAATGGGCGTCGGGTGTGATGGACCTTGTAAGAGATCAAACGCTTTTCTCAGCGACTGCTGTCGCCTACACCCGGCTCTAAAATACTGTTGCCTCGCCGCATTACATAGCTACACATCGTCATGTATAGCCTATACACCTGCACTGCTCAGTACATAAATGTCAAACTAATGTGCATTTACTAACCATTATCGCCGATTTCAACCCATCTATCCTGGAAGTAGCAGTTGACTTGCTTTACTTCAATCGATACCAGGCGGAGGCCAAGCTTATAAACAGGAGAATCGACATTGATCAGAGGCTCCTTCAGTTCTTCCTCTGTGCGATAGTAAACGTTGTGGTTCATGTTCTGAAACTCTTCCTGAAAGCGCAACACAGGATAAATATGTACATATTGGTTATAAGAAAAGCCCAAATCTACGTCTTAGTGTAGTGGCGAGGAAAGCCTAGGTTGTGCTGGAGATCCTATTATAATATTTATCTAGAAACGTTTGGTGTCCAAAATACTCGATTAAATATTATTAGCCTATCTTATGTATTATTTCGATGGGAAATACCTTAGTAATAACGCCTCTATTCACCAATTCGCGGCACTCTTTCGACAAAAGGTTGAAGCAATTGCACTTAATACGTTTCGTGTTTCCCGTGTACTGCTTATCTTTATCCGTGGCGAAAGGAACTATCACCAGCCGTCCACCTGTAACAGCATGATCATTTTCACGGTCTCAGCAGCAGCGTAGTATATCCGTCTGGAGTACTCGAGATTCCGTGACAGAAATTACAGATTAGGTTTAGGGTTATGGTTAGAAATTAGACTTGTAAATCTGGGTTATGGCTAGGTTCACGCTTATAGTTAAAACCTATGCTTATAGATTTTGGTTAGTAAGAGGGTTAGCGTCAGTGTTCGAAATTAGCTTTAAGAATGAGATTATGATTAAGATTAAAAATTTGCCTTAGAAATTAGGATGTGGATAAGGTCAGGAGTAGAGTAGGGTTAGGATTATGGTTAGAATGAATGTTATTGATAAGTTTAGAAAATTGAATTATATTAAGATTATAGAGGTATGATTATTGTGATGTAGCAAATAGACTTGGCTAGTAGGATTAGGGAGAGAAATTAGGAGTAACGGCAGTTAAAACGTTGAGCATGTCAGATGTAATGGTAGTCAAGTAGGAGTCTGGGTATAGTTCATCTTCGTTGTACCTGGTCGCAGCTCTCTAGCTCTATGTACGAGGATGGTCTCCCAATCCTCGGCCGCCTGCCGCTTAAACATCTCTCGTTCCTCAGCCACGGTGATTTCTGCCGGTCGAAAACCGTCGGTTACCGTGCACGGCCTGGCGAGGAAAAGAAAGACCAAAAATGGCGAAAATCCCTCATATCATGAGATATAAACAATAGCGGAGGTGGTGCGGGAACTCGTCAGCATGCATGAAACTCACATTTAGTGAAGTAGACGACTCGAAACATGGCCTGTGGCAGAAGGAAATAGTAGACGACGACTATTACACAGCATATAGTTAACCCACGTGCTAAGGCAACACGTAAAAAACTCCGTGATCGTGTTCCGTACCTAAAAACGTTACCTTAAGAGGGATTTAGTTCACTTTGTTAACCACATTTTTAAGGGTCGTTTTTTTCAATGATATGTAGGTGTCCTCTTCAGGAAACATATTTTTTTCAACATGCTACAAATTTACACAAAGTAGAATTACAGACAATAATTAAGCTTATTATGGAGCAGTATATTAAGATAAATTACCAATGTATAATAAAAATAAAAAAATAAAAAATAAAATAAAGTAATAACAACATTACTGTCAATAAATATAATTGCACGGGGCATTATCTTCAAACGTGATAATAGACATCGCAGATATTTAAGATTTGGTTTGTGTTGGAAAAATCCATGCACTTTCTCATTGCAAAATTTTACAACGAAATGTATATTGATTATTGCGAACTTTTATTGCTTTACGAGAAATTTGTATTGAAATGTCGTTTTTTGTTATGGTGCATATTAGACCTGAGACCGTATACTGTCAATTTATCGGGATTGACACGCCGTCCACGAGTCGGGATTTGCGATTTCATAGCACAACAGCGTCAATCTACAACTAAATATTCTCTACCGCGCTTCCCTGTTTAGCTCAGAATCTAAATAGTCTAGCTCTATCTCACGTATAAATAGTCTATGTCACGTGTATCAGTCACGTGACAAAGTTACAGGAGTCGAATTAGCGACGTGTTAATCATATTAAATTGTCTGGTAATTGTATGACGGAAATAAACTCACTGCTTCGACAGGATATGCATTCCGGAAGCAGAGAAGGCAAAATGTACGGAGTTGTTGGAAAAGCACTTCTCGTAGAAGGAAGTTCCGCTGGCGAATACCTGCACGTCTGGATGGGCTACGAGATAGCTTTCCGGCTCAGAAATCATACCTGTAACGAAGCAGAAGCAGATGACGACAACACTTAACTTGTACGTACCTTCGTAATATATCTATGTGCACAATATACGCGTCTATGGGCTATACGGGAGCGTGTGTTTGCGTGCGTTCGTGTGTGTATGTGTGTGCGTACGCTTGCGTACGTGCGCGCGCACGTGTACGATGTACACGCTTGTCTCCTATTACACAACACGTGTAAGCAATGTGTAGTATATAAATCGCCTAAATGTTTATACTGTGATGCCCCACAGACGTCCCAAGTGTCCCGGTCTCACCGGGATCGTCCCGGTGCGACATGCTGGTCCCGGGGCTCCGTTAAGAGTCCAGAAAGTCCCGGTCGTACATTTTTCAGCCATATTTCAAAATTTACATGAGTAAATTACTAAATTTGCCATGGTTGTTGATGTACTTTGATTCCAGCGAACAATAAAAGGCCACAAATGTATACTTTATTTTTATTAAAAAAATGATGGTGCGCCTCGACAAACACATGTCGCAGCCCGCCACAACTTTTTTCCTGTTTTTGCGCACCGCGAAAAAACGGCGATGGACCATTATCACAAGTGATCCCTTTCTTGGATTTTCTCAACTTGGGACCTTTGTTTGAATTCATCACATATTCATACACAGAACCATCTATACGAGACATCGCCACTGCTTCCATATCTGTTTCTAGCTAGCTTTTCAATCAAACTTTAGGAGCCCAGCGGGCTACCCCACGTTCCTCTACTCGGCACTCACCCAGATGTAACTTAGACGATCTCGAGTTTTCATACAGCGTTGGGCCATTTTTTTTATAGCGACGAAATATCGCCCAATAACTAGAGAACCAAGAACATTTGTGTGCCAACGTATAGCACGAGACTACACTTAATGTTGCGTGTGAAAGAGAGGAGAAGGTTTTTTGTAGGCTTATCTCGCACCAACACGCACACAAGCAGCATATTTCGGTAGAGTGCCGTGTCCGTACAATTGCAAAGCTGAGTATATTTACTTGAAACAGCCATTTCGCTGAAATGGATAAATTTACATTCTCAGTAGAGATGCCAGCTCCTATGTGAAGTACCTTCAGCTTTCATTACTATAGCGTTTTTTGACGACGTACAATTATCGTATATCCTATGGATATACTAATAGGCTATATGTCTATATATATTATATACCTTGCACACGTTTGAAAAACGATGTCCAGTCGTTTGATGGTTGATCTTCATGGATTACTTGAATGTCAAACTTGTGCCCGTGCTTCTTCTTCAGTGCGTCTATTATAGGAGTAAGATCATTAAGTTGAACGTATTAAAAATTCTATAACTAACGGCATCGTCACCATCGACGTCATCGCTGCCATCACGATCAGCGTTACGAGAACATCGTTACCCATTGTGCTCCATTTTCCTTTTCGTTAAAATGGTTCCTTTTCGTTAAAATTTACTAAAGCCGTTGCTCTCTCCGTTGTGATTTAGAAAGCATTCGCTTCCATTGCATGTGGCGATCCGTTACATATGTCTATGAGCGTCTACATATCCTAGAATATAGTTCGCCTGTAGGCACAAAGTGTGTGGCGATTGGCTTGGAATCTCACACATGCAGAGCCAATCGTCCGATTAGCTACAGCTAACCGCTGGGGTCATACCAATGAGGAATTTAATAAGTTCCATTGAGTTGCCTCCATCAGCAGTGGCGAAGTCCGCAAGCAAAAAGCAGCCATTACCAGAGAACAAAACAGCGTCTGAAATTAAAAATTATTTTTTAACATGATATTAACTATTTATTACTAATATATACCGAACGGCCGCCATGTTGACGTGCGCTCAGATGCGGGCGGATTATTCAGCCCAAGGAGCTGTATTAAACAAGGAGAGACAGCGCGCATGTGCATACATCATATTTCATGATTTATATTTGTTCCAGATTAGCGACTAGAAGAGAGGTCAGTGCAGCCGTTTTTGTGATTAATTGCTCACTGTTCTTTTACTGAAATCTTTATGTTTTAAACATATTCTTACACATATATACAGCTGTAGTAAGCTTTATTACTTTGAAGCCCAACAACATGGTTATGAATTCTGTATTGCAACAGCCAGAGAACCTTAATTAGTACTGCTAGATTAGGAATAGATGTGCTGTGAGACAGAGAGCTGTAGCGACAAATCCATAGATTAAGTGTACGGCGAAACTGCCATTGGATGAATGCAGTCGTGGGCGTAGCTATGATTGACCAATAGGAGGATTTTTTGTGTTTATTCTTTACTATTGATTCTGTTCGTGTATTTAAGGAATTTTCCCATCGATTCTAATCTAGATGTAATTCTCCTCCTACCGATGGCGTCAAGACAAAGCTGCGAGGCTTGCTTGGTGATCTGACGACAACCGATCATGACTTCGCTGTAGTATCCTGCTCCAGTAATTCCTTCATTCTGGTAGTAGAGTCGAGGTGCGGTCATGTTGTCGCCGACTAGACACGGTGCTAACCTCCCGGACGTTTCCTCTTCTGCAAAACTGTATCATAGGATGAATGTATGCGTGTCTAGGGCGTGATTTTGTGATAAGAAGTTGTGATGTATGTGCGTGAGAGTCCACTTTACAGATACTGTATTGTATGTGCGTGGACACATAGACGCTGGTCGGCTCGGGAGATGACAAGCGGCGAATAACGATCACATTGACGCACAGTTGATGGCTAACGGTGCCGGGCGTCTTTTTGTCTGGCATGAATGGCGCGAACACAGCAACCGCATGTTATATTATGTTATGTTATGTTTTGTTATATTATGTTATGTTATGTTTTGTTATATTATGTTGCTGGATGCATGAACTGCATGTGTGGTCGTTCAATCGATGAGTAGCTATAGCTAGCGTGCCCACGCGCGCTTAGAAATTAAAATATTAGCGTAGACCTTCTTAGACATTAACGCAGTGGTTCTTAACCATTTTTGAGTCATGGACCCTGTTGAGAATCAATATTATATTTATATTATATTTAGATTGTTACATCGATGTATATTAATGGAGTTATCCAGTTTTACAACGTGATTTGGTTTCACACTCCTGGTTCTATAGTCATATGTAATGATATAATATAATATTATTAAAAAAGTGAACCGTGTTTACGGTGCAGTTAGCTCCCATTAGACCAAAACGAATTCTTAGACTAAATTTTAATGTGGGAATCTGTGACCTTTTCAACGTAGAAAGAATCAATCTGGCCTGTAACAAAACGAATTTGATTAGGCTACATCAGCTCACTAAAATCAACAATAAAAAAAACAAATTAACAATAATTAACAAACAAATATAGAAATCAAATTAGGAGAAGGGTGAAAAATCTCCCTCTGCTCTAGTTAATAGATATAATTATGCATCTAATTCATACAGGCATCTTTGTCTTGGTAGGTAAACTCAAAGCTTTCATCGTCAATTAATTGATAGGTGGCATTCCTAAAGGACATTAAATGCGCAAGTCTGAGATCCGTACTGAATCTGTAGAGATCAGATTTTACTGCGGGCAATGGGTGCACTGCACCAAGCTTAGCTAGATCGGCCAAGTATTCTTCCAGAAGGTCGGTATCCATCAGGTGGGCATGCGACTTCTTCCAGCCCTTCGCAAATTTTTTCTGCAGTTCGGTCGTCTCCTCAGCTAGCATCAGATCTTTCGTGGGCAGCGACAGCGCTCCCTCGAGCACGGCAAGTGCGAACAGCACCTGATACTGAAATACGATGAATGGTGCCACAAGCCTGGGGAGCCCTATGAGAAACATGGACGGGTGACGGATGTTGACGCAGTGCTTGAACATGGGCGTTACGCGCATCTTCTCCTCCACGACGAGCCCGCACGCCGGTGACAGGAACGGGTAGGTGTACTCGTAGCCAGTGCAGAACATTACGACATCAGCACGCCGTCGCTCTCCGCCGATAAACACGACCGTGTCGCCCTCTAGCCGCTCAACCCCAGGCAACTGCTCGAGATTGTCAGGCATCGGGCAGACGATGGGCGCCATGTTGTGACTGAGCACAACGCGACTCGCCACGGTGGCGACCTCTATACCGATGTCAGTCCCCGATGAACCGGCGCCCAGACACACCACCGTCTGTCCGTCGAAGACGCTCGGCTCCCGGTAGGAGTGACTGTGTAGAATTTTGCCGGTAAACGTGTCGGCACCAGGCAGAGCCGGCATCTGAGGCACGGAGTAGTGTCCGTTGCAGACGAAGATGGCATCGTAGATGTGCGTCGTCTCGACATTCGTCTGTAGGTGGCGCACCGTTACTTCCCACGTCGCATTCGCATCGTCGCTAATCGGGACAACTTTTGTTACGATGGTAAGAAACTGTACATGGTCCATCACGTTATACTTCTTCGCGTAGTCGTCCAGGTATTCCCTGACGTCCCAGTGACTGACGAAGGTTGGCAGGTCGGCGTTGAAATCTTTATCCAGGTAGCCCATCAGTTCCTTTGGAAAGTTGGTGCGCAGTTGCTTGTACATGCTCGAGTGGATGTCGAGACCATACTCGTCCTTCCCGGTCTTGTCGGTGTAGACCCAGGTGCCGCCGACGCTCTCAGACAACTCATAGACGTCGTGCTCGAAGGCGTCACGTCTGGCGGCGAGGAATCGCGACGCACATATGCCGGCCGCTCCCGCCCCGATCACCGCTACACGCATAGCTGACGCCATGTTGCGTATTGAACGAATGCGAAGCTAGAACAGACTAGAATAGGAACTAGAATCAATTATAAAGTCTATGATAGTAATATATAGTAGAATGTGAAAATAGTCTCTGATATCTGAGATTAAAATGAGCTAATTGTACGGGGGTAATTGTCCGCGGGTAATCGTCCGAGGGAAAATTGTCCAGGGGGGGGGGGAATTGTCTGGGGAAATTTCCCGATAGACGATTGTCCGGTGGTAATTGTTCAGGGAGTAAGTGTCCGGCGGATGATTGTTTGGGGGTAATCGTCCGGAGATGGAATGATTATCCGGGGGTTATTGCCGGGGGTGATTGTCCGTGGGTTGTTTTCCTATTTTTTCAAATTTTCCGGAAGGGGTGGGAGATTGTCCGTAGGCAAATTTTTCGGGGGCATTTGTGTGCGGGGGTGATTGTCCGGGGAATTATTGTCCAGGGGTGGTGATTGTCCGGAGAATTATTGTGGAGGGAGGGGGGGGGATTGTCCTCATTCCGAAAAATAAGGTAGCTGGAATATGATCGATTCACGACTAGCTGTAGCATTACCACTGCCTGAACTAAATTTCTGAACGTGAATATTATGTCAGCTTATCAGGCTGCAATTGATCCAGTGAAATTTACGAGATTCTGTAATAATTTCAGTGCTAGAATCTTAGTCGGGCCGAATAACTGTGATACGCAGACCTCGCGCACATTGGCGGCCTAAATGAATTGACGAATTGTGTTGAATGCAGACTACTACTGATCATTATTACATTTCAAGTATTTTTCCTTAATTTTGAATTGCAGGTTTACATGTTATTCTTCGATTGCCACCTTCCTGTATGCGTCCGAACTACGGCTACATCGTTTACGTTAGCTGCTGCCGTAGTTTGCTATATGTTCTTTCTGTGTTTACGTCGTTACACGAAATTCAAATATTGGTTGAGCCTAACTATATTGTGCATTCATTGATCAGTTAATCATCTCTCAGTGATTGCGTAATTTAGCACGTGCAATGTCGAGGACCTATTGCAATATAACAATCTTGATTATTCAGGACAAGCGGAAAAAACTAACACGCCCTGCCCAGTGATGAAGTAGGCTCAGTACATGGCCTCTTCAACTTTACTAGTTTTATATTTAAGATTTGTCGACAAATACTTCGATTTTCGAAACAGCCTTGACAAAATACTTTGTAAATTCTCTTTTATGAATGACCGCTAGTTATATATACATACCTTGTCAGTTGTGGTTACCTATGCTGCAGCTCACGGCACTCAATGTTGTTGCAACGTTAAAACATCTAGCAGGTTTGGCTGTGGGGTCCTACTAGCAGATTATTTACGGACAGGCCGCTGGAGAGCGTTCGTGTGCTCCCACCCACTGAGCTATACATAAGCCTGTGTAACCCGAAAACAACATAGGAAGGTACTTTCGATACACACATTTCTTATTATGACCAAGTTTAAAGATTTTCTAAGCTATAGAAATTGATAGGCGCCACGTGCATGTCTTTGGGTTTTAGTACAGCTTTGTTACAGATTTCCCCCGAGACAGTTTTTGTGGAAAATCCGTTTAGGTTTTACCGCATTTTCCACTTTTGCTAGCGATATCTTCATCTTGCTAACACACATACACACACGCGCGCGCTCACGCAAACACACACACACACACACACACACACACACACACACACACACACACACACACACACACACACACACACACACACGTACCAGCCCCCCCCCCCCCCCCACCACACACAGACACACGCACACGAGCGCGCGCGCGGAAGGAGGTAGGCAGCGCAGTACGGGGATGGCGGCATGGTGCGGAGGAGGGGCGGCATGGTGCGGAGGACGGGCTATGTGGTGCGGAGGAGGGGCGGCATGGTTAAATAGGCCGTTATAAACCGTATTACATGTGTATCAATGGGAGGGCGTACAAGTTTACAGACATGCATAAAGCAATGTTTGCAAGCATCTTGGTAAAGATTAGCAGCGCAAGGACAAGCGCAAAAACTAGCACGCCCTAGCCACTAACTGACCGAACAGCCTAACTGCCCAGGGATGGTCGGTTTATTACAGTCTACAGCTCTAGTCAGCAGCTCTAGTCTTATACGTCTATAGTAAGCTCAGTACATGGCCTCCCCAACTATACTAGTTTTTATTCAAGATTGGTCGACGTACACTTTAATTTTTGAAACTGTCTTGACAAAATACTTTGTATATACCCGATGCGGCTCACGACACTCAGGTGTTGCAACGTTATGCTTTGTTTTTGCTCAGAATCTAGCAGGTTTACCTGCGGTTTTAACACGAGCGGTGCCCCCCCCCACCCCACGCGTCGCGCACTAACACACTTTGCCCCTCTCCTCTCGCTATATCGCCCGTCCTCCGCACCCTGCTGCTCTCCACCGCACCACGCCTTCCTTCCCAGCTAATCGGCTACACGCCCACAGGCAAATCTGCTAGATTTGGAGAAAAAGCTAACGTTGCAACACCATTGAGTGCCGTGAGCCGCAGCGTAGGTGACCACAACTGACAAGGTAACGTAGGAATTCACAACTAGTAGACATTCATGAAGACATTATATAACGCATGTTTGCAAGCTTGTTAGATTAGCAGAGCAAATTTCTTGCCCGATATTAGAAAATATAGTAATTGACATGGACAAAAGCGATCAATAAAATCAGATGGAACCATATCAACACTTATTTGGAGGGAAACCGCGAGTGCTAGAGGTAGTCAAATATAATGCTTATTAACTGGAATAGATTAAGAATTACGGCTAATGCGGTTATACCGTACTCGCACTGTACTGGTCTTTAGGTTCTTTACCATCTCAGCCAATGGCACGGTTAATTAATAGTAGGGTATTGAAATCGTTATCGCAGTATTATGTTTTTGTCTTTCACATCTGTGTAAAAATTGGCATATCCAAATTTAAATACAATGTTTTCTTTACAGAATAAATTCATTCGTTTCATTTTGATTCTTTAATCTTAGGAATACTATCAGTGCTTGTTTCTAATTTATTGTTATTTTAGCACTAGCGCACTTCTCATCGAGAATAATTAAGAGTTATTTTATTTATATTTATTTATTTATATTTTTATTTATTATTTATTTATTAATTTACAGACGGTAGGACTACATTGGTAAACGATATATCAACATGAGCTTGCAAGCTCCTCATCGTCAGAAAAAGTTAGTTGCCAATAATGTGACAGCCCAATAATAGATTTCTTAAGTCGCGTGACTGTCCCCGACAAACTACTCCTATAATAAGGAACATCGGCCAGTCCTAGGGCAGTCCACCTCGTGGGTGCCCGCATGCTAGCAAATAATGATTTCTGGAACTGCCAAATGTTTTGAACATATGCAAATAATATATAATATACAGGGGCGTAGCCAGTATGTAGCACTGTAGGCCCGGGCCTACACTTTTTTTGGCCAAGTTATCTTTTTTTTTAAAACACCCATAATTCAAATCCATAAGCTTGCTGGACGAGTTTAAGAGTCTAGGCAGCAAAAACTATTGAAATGAACGTAGCAAGAATATGGCTAAATTAGGTGACCTATTCTTCTGTCATCTAGGCTGTCATTTCTATCGCGTGCCGTTTCATTCAACACTCTACCCGCCGAAAAAGACTAGGATCCGATCTTGTCAGTCTTTTAACATTTTAACTCGTTCGTAACACTATTTTAACTCGTTTTAGTCAGGGCTGTTAGGGATATTTTGGTGCAGGTTCTTCTAAAAGTACCAAATTTGGTCCAGAGGTAGCTTATACCATACTATTACGATTTCTGCCGGGCGCCAAGAAGGGCGCCTTCTGGGGCCGCCATATTGGGCAAATCCAAAATGGCCGCCATCTGAGCTAAAGATCAAGTGTAGTTCCAAAAGGGAAAGGGCTAGTATGATAAAAGTTTATATATTTATGGGGTTTTTAGGGTCAGAGAATCTGATTATGATGTTCTTACATCGATTTGAGTTTTGTTGGGCTGTTACAATGGTCAAATCCAATATATGGCTGCCATATGGGCAAATGCTGTGATGTGTATACTTAGATTTTCTAATCTCTTTCTATCTTTGGGGGTATGTAATGTTGGAATGAAACTAATTTGAGGGTTATCAATTATTAACATGTACACATAAACATACTGACATACATTATCGTAAGGAAATAATAAAAGGAATGATTTAAGTACCAAATATTGTTGTAAATTTTTATTCTACAAAGCTCAAACATGGTGGACAATGGTGGACATGGCTTCAACAAGAATTATAATTTGCTTGATTTGTCTATTCCATATTGGTCATCTATTCCTACATGTATGTTAGGCTAACATAGTTACAGTTACACAGTTGTGTATAAAGAGACAAATACAACAGGCAAGGTAGGCTTTCCGATATGGAATCTTTGGTTAGAAGTAATTACTGTCATGGTTTGTGTCCAGTTATATAATCAGTAAGTTCAACTGGGCACAACAGTGCTCTCGATATATGTATGGCTTGTGCCCATACATTTTAGCATTTAGTCCCACTAGTCGTTGCTGTCAACGTTGTTGCTACATCCGCTCTCGCATTTGCAGAGCATCGTGCACCTAACACCGGCGCGATTGCACTTGCACCTCTCTGTGCATGACTTTAGGCAGCTGCAGTGCAGCAGAAGGATGCATGCTTCTGA
>NW_014578358.1:42116-43547 GCF_000485595.1 Priapulus caudatus
TATATATATATATATACCGATGGCCTAATGTATTTTCTAACTGACCAGATGCAGGGTTGGTCGTTGCATCTTTTCTAAATTGATATTATTATATACATTGTTTTAGCTGTAGTCTATCGTTGTATCACAAGGTATCAGGAGTCCGAAGTGACATCGGCGATGTACAGTCATGTGGAGTACAAATCCTTACGTAAAGACTCCTTAGTAAGACGGGGTAAGACTCCTTAGTAAGACGGGGTAAAGACTTTGTTCTTGTTGTTTGTGCACAGCGGCGTGCGGTATACTTCACTTGTGTGTTGCAGATGAGCATTTCAACGACAGTTACAGGCAAAATTATCGGCAATAGGTAGAAAGAGAGTAGAGAAACATTAAGATTTTAGTAGTAAATACATTTTGTGTTTATTTAATATCATTTTACTATTGAAACGTTCTAAATGCCTGTGTATAAACGCCCTCTACTGTTGTACACTGCAACATGTTTAACGACACGCATGGTTTACGGCACAAATGGTGTTACGTCATACTGCTACGGCAGCAAAGAACGTCTTACGACTCCACGCCTGTATTACGTGGTAATAACAACAATAATAATAATTATAATAATAATGTAATTATTATGACAGAATTATGTAATAAAATAATTTCAGTGAATAACAAAACGTGGTGATATTTGCACACCCCAACAGGTATTTCAATAATATGCATATTATAGGCAGAGACAACTAAGTAATCGGCAGAGGCAGAGCCAATAGGCAGAGGCAACTAGGCAAGACAACTAAACTAACTAATGATCAACGCCGAAAAGATTAGTCTAGACCAGTGGTTCTTAAACTTTTTAGAGGCGCCGAACCCTAACGAAACCCACTGCTCACTCGCCAAACCCCTCAAATTTGACAAAAACAAATCAATTTTAATCAATTTTAATTAATCCCAAAACAAAACATATTGCATCAACATTCAAGACTATGGTCGAACCCAGGTTAAGAACCACTGGTCTAGACACTTCGGGATCGCGTGAGTGGCCTACGCTTCATTGGTGTGGCTGGCTCAATAATGAAATGCCTATAGGCGACTATAGGGAACATCCTGCCCCACACCCTGCCCCCATACCCTGCCCCACATCCTGCCACCACACCCTGCCCCCACACTCTGCCCCACACCCTGCCCCACACCCTGCCCCACACCATGTCCCCACACTCTGCCCCACACCCTGCCCCCCATACCCTGCCCCCACACCCTGCCCCCACACCCTGCCCCCACATCCTGCCCCCACACCCTGCCCCCACACCCTGCCCCCACACCCTGCCCCCACATCCTGCAACACACCATGTCACTTCACCATACCCCCACACACTGCACCAATGCCCTACCCCTAACACGCGCGCGCGAGAAAGACATTAGAAAATCTATGTATACACATCACAGCATTTG
>NW_014578358.1:44000-54707 GCF_000485595.1 Priapulus caudatus
TATAAAGAAAGCTAATTGATCTGCTAAATAAATTAGCGGTCTAGGAAATTTTAATAGTGCCTGTTGATACTCTATGTATTATATCTGTGTTTCCTACAACGAATTATGGCTGATTTTTTTACGGATTTTTGATGATAAAATATAAGACTGTCTCTAGGAAAATGTATATATATATAGCGCCCGTTGTCAACTGAACACAAAATATTGGGAGCAATAGCTAAATGAATGAGGAAATCTTACAGAAATTGTAATCGGATGTGTACATAATTTGCTACGCGAAACTATGTGAAGTATTCTTAAAATAAGAGTTGATGACTGGCGATATTATAAGATACAGGTCTAAATAGTTGAATCTTCTTCGGACAATACTGTCTTGAAAAGCTTGATCAATTTAGCAATTTGCAAATGGTATACAATGTCTGATGTTATAGCGTCATTGTATATCTACATAATATACGTATAATATATTATATTATACGTATATTATGTAGATATACAATGGCGCTATATAACATTAGAAATTGTATACCATTTGACGTAGTTCTCTATGACGTAAAAATACACCCATAAATATTACAAATTAACTAAACAAATTTAGTTAATTTTATTATTTTTCAGTTAAATTTGTAATATTTATGGGTGTAATTTTACGTATTAGAGAATTACTAAGGCGGTGGCTGAGCAGATGTGAAAGAACGTATTATTTGGCTATTAGGCTTTCATCAACAATTGCATTTTGAGAGTAGGGAAAGTAGTTAGAACTTACTGCTGGCATGTAATTAAAGCGTAACATTTCATGTCGACCGAGCAGACAACAGTTGCAGTGCACAGCCGCGAATTCACTGATGATGAGGAAGGGGGAGAGGGACGTTGTACGGTGAAGTGTGGCGTTCTGTAGGAGGAGTGGAGCTGGATGAGAAGGTATAGGGCGAGTGGTTAGTAGTGGTCGCGGGGTCTGCCTCGTGTGCATTGTGGTTTAATATATCCTTTATGGTGGACTATAATTATTATCTGCATATAATCAAGAGCTAATAATACCTTTAGCTGTATTATTAGCTCTTGATATAATGCTGCGTTATATTTGGCACGAGGGACATTGTCCGTTTTAAGCTTTGTTTGTTCGAAAACCGTTTTGATGGCTGTTTCGTACATATGCTGTTTTGCGCGCAGTATGAGAGTTTGAATGTATATTAAAATGGCAAAAATATTGATAGTCTGTTTCTGGTTTCAATCCTGTTTGAGAGCACATAGCTTTCTATAATTCATATAAGCCCTACAGCTTATATTACACATTTATTTGCCATTTCCAGCAGTATTCGTTTTTAAGAAGGGTGATACGGCAGTTAGTATGACTTTTTCCCCATCAATGTATCAGTAGTATCAGTGAGTTATTCAGGTCAACACGTGAATAAACGCTTGCATATATATCATGTTTGCGTAACTATTTACGAAACTTTCTGTTTCGTGAGACGATCGCAGAATTGCATAAAGATATAGCGTAGTAAGTATATCTTTTATTTGGGTTCAGGAACATGATCTGTCATTTTTAACCGCTGCGAGTTCATGAACTTTCAAGTTGATCATACGTACACAAACTATTCATTCGTGTGACACGTGGTGTGTGTGTGTGTGTGTGTGTGTTGTGTGTGTGGTGTGTGGTGTGTGTGTGTGTGTGGTGTGTGTGGCGTGGGGGTGTGTGTATGTGGTGTGTGTATGGTGTGTGTGGGTGTTGTGCGGGTGTGTGTGTGGGGTGTGGGTGTGTGTGTGTGTCCGCTCCGATATATTTGCACACGCGAAAAGTAAAGCACTTCCACCTTGGTAACTATTGAGCGTTGAACCTATTGATTCTAAAGTGACCTAGACCAATTTATCATAAATAATTAAGTATATGGTCATCTATAAGTAATATTTCCAAACGCTGGTCGTAGGCGAAGGACCGTACCATTGCTAACGCGGGCGGGGGGTTCAGGCGCGTATTTCCAGGCGTGTTGTGCGCAGAGTTGTTCAACTGCGCTGGTAGTAGAAGCCAGATTCGTAGTTAATGCATTTAGCATGGCACAATTTTTGAGAATTTTATAGAACAAATATACACGTACACAAATTCCCCATTTCATTGTTTTATATTGCTGACAATGTATATTAGCAGGTTAACATTCCCTCCTTGTCATATCACAACGTTGTTAAAATTGCATTAAACATCAATCCAATATAATCTTGCTTTGGCGAGTTACATGTATGTCTGAGTGTGCATATTTCTGTCTATCTAGAAATTAACAAATCCAGCGCAGCAAAAAGATATCCATAAATAAATGACATCACAAGAATATCATACCATACATTGCACGTAAACACCGTCTAAAACAAAAAGCACAGGCAGAATAGCTTACAAAAATATCACAGGTGTTAGTGAATCGCGTTGCGGAGGATTTGCACTCCATGAGTGCCGCTTCTAGTTCTAGCCTGTAACCACTCTCCTGGTTCTATCATATCTGCATGCGTTTCCTTAGAGAAGCTACGGACTAATTATTGTGCAATGGCTCTAATCTATGCTGCCCCGCAAAGTGTCACGTTTCGTGATCTGCACGCTACAATGATGTGTGTGTGCGGTGCATGCATGCTGCGCGGCGCGCGCGCGTGCGTGTGTGGTTCTGGTTGTGTGTGTGTGTGTGGTGTGTGGTGTGTGTGTGTGTGTGTGTGTGTGTGCGTTGCGCGCGTGCGTGTGTGTGTGTGTGTGCGCGTGTGGGTGGTGTGTGTGTGTGGTGTGTGTGTGTGGTTGTGTGTGTGTGTGTGGGTGCGTAGCTGCGTGTGGGTGTGTGATGCGTGCGCGCGCGGCGCGTCGTGTGTGTGTGTTGTTGCCCTGTCGCGTGTGTCGTGCGTGGCGGCGTACGTACGTGCGTGTTGTATGTTTGTGTGTTGCTGCGTACGGCGTGTGTGCGTGTGCGTGGTCGTGCGTACGATGCGTATGTTTTGTGTGCGTGTGCGTGCGTGTGTGTGTGAATGCGTACAGTATGATGTGAAAATGATGTTAAAGTGTACCCTAAATCACTTTACTTGCACAGAATTTGCTTCCTTTTTTTCATGTTGTATAGCGCCTGTTTTTGTCCATGTAGCCAAATTATCATTGTAGAAGGCTCGCCTCTGCAAGGACGCTGTGATACAGAAAGGTCAGGTATTGTTTGGTGTTGGGCAGCAGTAGAGGGGCGTCTATAGCAGCAGACCTGAATAAGCCACTACATCAGAAAAATTAATTATAAACACTCAGCGAGTTCGACACATAGACAAACCATGAAAAACTTCATCCATGCTAAATAACCTCACTTCAAGGTTCAGAACTCCCGCCTGAAATATGTGACAGCTTAATGATGCACATTCCCCAGCAAATAGTCGTGATCCCGTTTTCAAAAACGCAAAAACGCAGACCGGTCACCATGGCTACGTGTCGCTTGACCAGTACAACACAATACAACAAACAGCAATCTCACTTTTCATGCTTTCCATACCATCCGTGAAAGCCTTGTGTCACGTAATATGCCGATGGATTTTCGTAGTTCTATCTGATCACATGGATCCAGAAACAGCTAAATCCAGCCTGTGTGTCAATCATTACTTAAAAGATTTCGGTGTGCCAAAATGGCTGTTGACGCGAACGGGGGCGCATAATGCGTGCATTGTAATAGAACATGTGTGGCAGAGGCAGCAAATTAACGTCCAATGAACATAATATAAAAGCAATAGTTAATTCTTAACGCAACATACTTATATATAGGCGGCCACGCGCGCTAAGGAACGCGCCACCTTACGCTCCATAATCACCTATTTTACCCATTGTTTTAGTTAATTAATTTAAAGCAAGTTAGTAACATTCTTTTGATAGATGTGGCCTGCAAATACAAAATATTAGCATTTGGAATCCGTTATAAGTACATTGCCTAGTATTATTAGTAGAGCTACCGGCGCCGCGTTGGTCTGAATGGTAGATTCCTTGCCCATGATTTCAAGGTCACTAAATCAATTCCATCGAAACGGTGCTACGTTTGTCATGTCATCTCATACCGCTCAACAAGCGAGCAGATAGAGGTACCTGGGCCTCAAGAATGCTAGCTGGTCTGCTAGCAGTGCCTGTCGCACGTAAACTTACTCTCGCGATTGAGAACCATTCTGAATGGATCAGTCGTAAGGCTTAAGGGCGGTAAAAACTGTAATGCACAGGCAATTCATCCCCTAAGGCCACCGCCAAATTATATAAAAGACGTAAGGTCACGACGGTGCAACCAGTGAGGACAGTAGTCATGGGAGTAATTCCCCGCACGGGTGCCCGTCGTTCGCGCGGGTCGTAACCAGTACGTCAACGTCGAACGTATTAATTATCTGCCCCGACCGGAACATATTGGCCAAGAATGGACGACTGCCGTCGGATTCGCAAGCTTTCAAAAGTGAAATTTCTTGCGCTGGAACGTATAAGGTGCGGTAATATATTTGATTGCAGTGCACAAGTGCATAACCCCGACATGCGTACGATTTCAATTATTATACGTGTTATTATCATACGGGTAATTGACTAAAAGATTGATAGGCGTTACACCAACTGTTCTTCTTACTCCGCCTCTTTAGGATTAAATTTAATCCTGATAATATTGATATATATCCCTCTCTCTTTCTCGTCTCATTCTCTCTCACTCTCTCCACTCCCCTTCCCCTCTCTCTCTCTTCGACTCTCCCGCTCTCTAATCTCTCCTCGCTCGCCCGCCATCCTTTCTTCGTCTAATTTTTCTCCAGCGAGCGTCACTCCCCTTCGCTGCCATCTTCTCCTCGCATACGCTCTCTCCTCTCCCTCTCCTCTGCTCTCTCTCTCTCGTCTCCTCTCTCGTCTCTCTCAGCTCGAGTCGATCTCTCTCTCCGCTCTCTCTCTCCTCTCTCTCTGCTCGATCCTCTCGCATCTGAATATATATAGTCTCTCTCTCTCTCTCCTCTCTCTCTCTCATCTCCTACTATCTCACCTTTTAAGGCGGTCAAGAGTATCTCGATGGCTGCCTTCTCTCTCGCAGGGCGGCTATGAAGCTTCCTGGTTGGTCTGAACGTAGATATTGTCATCAAAACGTCAGCCTGTGTCGGCGCATCGTTCGACGGGTAGGAACTGGCATAGGGGGCTGCACGTAAAGCCCTAATAATAATAATCGATAAACCCCGTTCAAACAAACACACTGAAATAGGCAATGAATGAATAAAAGTAAAAACTAAAGCAAATAGTCTTCGACGTACCATCAATGTGATAATGAGTAGAAATTCAAGCGCAGTAAGGCGCGCACGCAGATCTATATACCGCAGTAAATCTCCTAACACCTCCCTCACGGTGCATCAATGTGACAATCATATGTCAGTGAAACCTCGATCAAAGACAAACAGGAACGAAATTTTTAACATGACGCCTAAAGGGTTTCTTTGTATTTTTCCATTGGCTTAAACAACGACACGGTGGCGCCACACTAGCCCATCCACTTTCAAATAGTGCGTGCATTGCCAACTTTGAGCTGCCAGCCCTCAGTTTGCAGACCACAACCGGAGGAATTAATTTCTTGTTTACTAATTTATCAAATTACTCAATTATTAAATCTTGTAATCAGGAGTTGTACGAAAAAGGGGCGCTGGCATGCAGTTTCAGCAGGGCGGTGTCACTTTCCGGGTAATGCTTATCCCCGGTCGCGTGAGGAGGTGACCGCAAACGTGGCAGCACTAGTGGTTGGGATAGTGTTAGGAATTAGGGTTAGGGCAGGGTTAGGGTAGGGTTAGGGTTTAGGGATTAGGTTAGGGTAGGGTTAGGGTTAGCGGTTAGGATTAGGGTTAGGGTGTAGGGTTTTTTGCATTCAATGATATCTGTCCCGCACACCATAGGATTAATTTTTTGTGGATCACAATTCCCTATATAATAGCGGCGGCGACAACATTATATATTTATGTGAGTGATAGGTTGGCGTTTGTGGAGTGAGGGTTATCGTAGGTTAATGTTTAAACGTCATCGTCCAACCGTTATCACGTGACCTCCCTCCACGCCCGGGGGAATAGCAAACACCCTCAAACCCCGCTACGGTGGCAGCACTAGTCCACTTCGTACACTCAAAGTCCAAAATCTTCCCACAGAAAGATTCCACAGTCTACTCCGTGCTAGACATGACCTTATTTTCCCTAACCCTAACCCTAAACCCTAATCCCCACACAAAGTGCAGGCCACATCACCTGACGCACTCCTATCTACGCCGGGGGAAAAGTGCATCCTATTTGAGTCAGCATACGACCTATGTTGTGCACAGTGGACAAAAATCAAGAATACATGACTACAATTATATCCCGCATATAATCGGACCTCAATGGGAAGCGAGAAAATATGCCCGCATATAATCGAAATATATGCCCCGCATATAATCGGAGGCCAATCAAACAAAGGAATAGTCCACCATAAAGATAACTTCCCGTCCCCGTTTTGACCGACGGGCGACCTATATTCGCCGGCGGTCTAGCGCCGGACGGACACAGTCCGTCCCCAAAAATCACCGTCTAAGACGCAATTGCTGTTCGCTGATAACATGTAATGGCAGTTGCTAGCGCTTTTGCAAAAGATGCTATGGCCTTGCGCCCGTTTAGATTTTTCACGTCGTCCTAGAAACCTGGTTCAGCGGCCTGAACTGTCGTCGCAGAGCGGTGTACATTGTGTAGCAGACGTGAGGGCCGGATACCAGTCCCAATACATTATGCAATTGTAAAACGGGAACGAAGTGTAAAACGGGGACGGAAGTTATTATGGTGACAATAATTCCTTGATTTGATTGGCCGCGATTATAATGCGGCATATAATGCAGCCTATTCGATTATATGCGAGGCATAATATTCCTCGCTTCACCCAGTGGTCGATTATATGCGGGCAATAGTAATAAGTATCATGTTCTTGATTTTTGTCCACTGTGCCACCATATACGACATGCATCAGATCGCCGCACGATACTGCGCCGCGCAGATGGTTTGTCTATATTCAGGCCGGGTAGCAGGAGATAAATTTGCATATTTATCACGGGGTTTGCTGTTATAACGCATCAGGATGTTAATCGCGTGTCTCGTGACGCTCAACTAGTCAGCTGTGAAAAAAAGATGTGAAGGAGGAGGAAGGGAGAAGGAAAGGTGAGGAGGAGGAGGGGAGAAAGCTGGCTGGAGAAGGGAGAAGGTGGTGGAGAAGAGGAGGGGAGAAGCTGGTGGAGTAAGGAGGAGGGGAGAAGGAGAAGGTGGTGAGAGGGGGAGAAAGCTAGTGGAAAGGAGGGAGAAGCCGGTGGAGACAGAGGAAAAGGGGAGAAGGAAAGTGTGGAGAAGGAAGGAGGCGGGAGAAGCTGGTGGAGAAGGAGAGGGAAGAAGCTGGTGAGAAATCGAAGAGGGAAGAAGGGAGAAAAGCTAGGTGGAGAAGGAGAGGTGGTGAGAAGGTGTTGTGAAGGTGGTGGAGAAGGGAGAAGGTGTTGCAGGAGAAGGGCACATCCTGCACCGTTCTCCACGCACCTCCTCCTCTCCAACCCCTCCTCCACCAGCTCTCCCCTCCTGCCTTCCACCAGTTCTTCCTCCTCCACCACCTTCTCCCATTCTTCCCCCTCCTCCTGTCCCACCAGCTTCTCCCCTCGCTTCTCCAACCGCGATTAACATCTGATTGGTTTATAATAAAAAACACAAACCAAGTGACAAAATATGCAAATTATCTCCTGTACCGGCCTGAATATAGACAAACCCCGCGCAGATACTCGCCAGATCAACGAGAAAAATTACGTCATCGCCGTAACGAGTCACGTGATTTGTTGACTCTCCGGCGTAGTAACAAGCGTACCGAATGATTCCGCTGTTATGATAGCCGCCGTACGTCCCTGGTGTGAGATTGCCCGTGAGAGAATCCTCCCGCAGCTGAGCAATGCATGCTGCAGCACGACTGCAATGACATCAGAATAAATGACCGTAGCTCCAATACATGCGGTATTCGGTTTGTTTAGCTTTAACGATGTGCAACTAGTGTTCCTCTACACACACCAATTGACGTTGTCATCAGAACCGAAAAGGCTATAATTATGGTTACCTTCTGATAAATATCTCTGCCGCACGCACTACCGTGCAGCACCACGTATATGCAAGCCCAATTTGTACATAATTCGAGAAAACCACGGTTCCTCGCACGAAACCAGGTTTTCGTGCTCACAGAAACCTAGTTTCTTGGCTCAAGAAAACCAAGGGTTCTTGCCATGAAACTACGTTACGTAGCAGCGAAACCTGGTTTCTACCCTATAACCGCCAGTATAGCTGGAATCTAGTTTCGTGAGCTAAGAAACTAGGATTTTTTTTTTTTGGGGAGCAAAAGAACCTAGTTCAGCAAGAAAAACCCCACTTTCAACGCGCGCATTTTATCATAATTCGAGAAACCACGGTTCCTCGCATCGAAACCAGGTTTCGTTGCTCACATAAACCTAGTTTGCTTGCCATGAAACTAAGGTTTCATGGCATGAAAACCTGGTTTCAGCCCCTATAACCGCAGTTATTAGCTGCGATTCTTAGTTCTGAAACAACGAAACTAGGTTTTGGGAGCAAGAACGCTAGGTTTCAGCAAGAAACCCACTTCAACCGCGCCATTTTGTATCATAATTCGAGAAACCAATAGTTTCGAAGCGACGAACCAGGTTCGTGGCTCAACAAAACCAGGTTTTCTGCCAATGAAAAACTAGGTTTTCAGGCATGAAACCTGGTCTAGCCCTATAACGCAAGTTATAGCTGGAATCTTAGTTTCTTAGAGCAAGAAACTAGGTTTTGGAGCAAGAAACCCACTTTCCACCGGCCATTTGTACATAATATTCGAGAAACCAATATTTTCGAGCGACGAAACCTAGTTCAGCGGAAACGAACCTAGTTTCGTCGTTGCTAAGGCCCGTATCTAGATTCGTAATCCCCGAGCGTGACGTCAAGCGGGTATTCAGCCACTCGGGCCACTGCTCAGTAAAATACTATACGAACTAACATACTAGTTAGGCTAATTAATTAAATATTGTATAAAATAAATTAAATATGCTGTGCTATAATTATGAAGATGACGTTGCGGTACTCGCGGTACCCGCTGCACGCTGCGTGTACCCGCGCTGTACGTGCGTACTGCGTGCACGTGCGTGCACGTGGCGTGTACCACCGTGCACGTGCTGTACCCACGTGTAACGGTGCGTGTGCCCGCGGCACGTCGGCGTGTGCCAGCGTGAACGTGCGTGTACGTGCGTGTATCGACGCGGGTTAACGCCTGTAGCACCACGTACAGCGGGTACACCCACTGCAACGCGGTACAAGCACGCTCAGATACAACCACGTACACCTCGTACATTTAAAGCATAACAGCATATTTAATTATGTTAAGACAATATTTCAATTAATTAGCGGCCAACTAGTATGTTATTTCTATAATATTTACTGAGCTAGTGCCACCCGATGCTGAACCAACCTACGTCACGCTCGGATACCGATCCTAAGATACGGGCCTTTAGCAACAGACGAAAAACTAAGGTTTCTGTCGCTCGAAACAGGTTTCGTCGGCTCGAAACTATGGTTTCATCGATTATTCATACAAATGCGCGTTTGAAAGTGTGTTTCATGCTCCAAAAACCTACGTTTCTTGCTCAGAAACTAGAATTCCCCAGCCTATAACTGCGCTTTATAGGCTAGAAACCAGGTTTCATGCCATGAACCATAGTTTCATGGCAAGAAACCTGGTTTTGTGGAGCACGAACCTGGTTTCGTCGCTGAAACTATGGTTTCCTCAAATTGATTCATACAAATGGCGCGGTATTGAAAGCTGGTTTCTTGCTGAAACCTAGGTTCTTCCTCCAAAACCTAGTTCTTGCCTCAGATAAACTAAGATTCCAGCTATAAACGCGTTAAGGGCTAGAAAACCAGGTTCGTGCCACGAAACCTATTCATGGCAAGAACCGCTGGTTTCTTGAGCAAAGAAACTAGGTTTCTGTGAACACGGGAAAACCTGGTTCGTGGCGAGGAACGTGGTTTCTCGAATTATAGAAATACAAATGCTTGCCATAAACACGTACGTATGCACAATTGTGTACCTAAGCAACGCACGGCATTCAAAAAAGGCCTATTTTAGAAAGTTCGAATCACTTTACCAAACTAACCAACGTTACAGAAGATAGCCAGGAAGGCAGATAATGTAAGCCATGGACGTCATTTTGATGGTCGATATATTGGCCACGCTGAAATGTGCTGTCGTATATATGACCTCCTTCAAAATTGTGTCGCAGAGTTAGAAATGCTATACACCGCTCTTCTTATACAAAAACATAATACTGTATATAACTATATTACCGCTCAGTTAATATTTACTACTCATCGCTCAAACACCTGAATAACTTAGTTCGTGTCACATAAATCCCGCTTCCGATGTCACATAGTCACCCAATCCAACAAAAAGAAAATGCTATCATGTTGAGAAAATAAACATGAGGCTCCACGATTTAAAAATACTCCTATTGCTCTTATTAAACCAAAAACAAATTCAAGAGGAAATATCGAAGCTAAACAACATCGGGCATCTGATCGACTACTATGACTGATCGAAATACTCCACGTGTGCCGGAAATGCCGCCAGGTGCTTCTGCGCGCTGTCACAGTTACAACGAAGCTTGTTCGGGTCTGTATCTGAAA
>NW_014578358.1:54717-65329 GCF_000485595.1 Priapulus caudatus
TCGGCGTTAGTTTTTACATAGGTTTTTATGAAGGAAAGTTGATATACAGTGTCGCAACAGTGGAGCAGAGGGGTACGATTTGTGAATGTGCGTTCATATTGTTTTCAGTTTTTACTGACTCTGTCCCAAGTGAGCAGTGGCCCCGAGTGGCTGAACTACGCTGACGTCACGCTCGGGATTACGAATCCTAGATACGGGCCTTAGCAACGACGAAACTAGGTTTCGTCGCTCGAAACTAGGTTTCGTCGCTCGAAACTAGGTTTCGTCGCTCGAAACTAGGTTTCGTCGCTCGAAACTAGGTTTCGTCGCTCGAAACTATGGTTTCTCGAATTATGATACAAATGGCGCGGTTGAAAGTGGGTTTCTTGCTCCCAAAACCTAGTTTCTTGCTCAAGAAACTAAGATTCCAGCTATAACTGCGGTTATAGGGCTAGAAACCAGGTTTCATGCCATGAAACCTAGTTTCATGGCAAGAAACCTGGTTTTGTGAGCACGAAACCTGGTTTCGTCGCTCGAAACTATGGTTTCTCGAATTATGATACAAATGGCGCGGTTGAAAGTGGGTTTCTTGCTGAAACCTAGGTTCTTGCTCCCAAAACCTAGTTTCTTGCTCACGAAACTAAGATTCCAGCTATAACTGCGGTTATAGGGCTAGAAACCAGGTTTCGTGCCACGAAACCTAGTTTCATGGCAAGAACCCTGGTTTCTTGAGCAAGAAACTAGGTTTTGTGAGCACGAAACCTGGTTTCGTGCGAGGAACCGTGGTTTCTCGAATTATGATACAAATGGCTTGCCATACACGTACGTATGCACATGTGTACGCAGGCACGCACGGGCATTCAAAAAAGGCTATTTAGGAAAGTTTCGAATCACTTACCAAACCAACCAACTTACCAGAAAGATAGCCAGGAAGGCAGATAATGTAGCCATGGACGTCATTTTCATGGTCGTATTGCCACGTGAAATGTTGCTGTCGTATATATGACCTCTACACAATTGTGTCTGCAGAGTTAGAATGCCTATACACGCGGGCTCTTCTATACAAAAACATAATACTGTATATAACATATATTCCGCTCAAGGTTAATATGTTACTAGCTTCATCGCTCAAACACGTGTAATTACAAGTTCGTGTCACATAATCCCGCCTCGTATGTCACATAGTTGCACCGATCAACAAATTAGGAATGCTATCATGTTGAGAAATAAACATGGGGCGTCACGATTTAAAATACTCCTATTGTCTTAGTAAACCAAACAAATCAAGAGAAATATCCAGCTAAACAACATCGGCACTGATCGATACATGACGTGAAACGAAATTACTCACGGTGTGCCGGAAATCCGCTAGGTGGCTCTGCGCGCTGTCACAGTTACAACGAAGACTTCGTTCGTGGGTCTGTATCTGAAGTATGATTTCTCTATGATGCTGCTGTCTGAAGTGTGCCTATCTTGGACTTTTTCGCTTTATATAGCGAGAATATATGTCATGATAGAGAATATAGGTCTTATAAGAATAAATAAGAATATTGAAAATGGAGCTTGTGCGCGATGGAGACCAAATGGAGCTAATAAAACCAGCAGGCGTGACATGACCGTCGGTCAGATCGCTAATTCGTCAGGGCCGCCTGACGTCGAGCGCCATGGTGTGGAGTTAGGTTTATTGTTATATAGTTTATTGCGTGACAAGCCGCATCTCATATACATACTAATCTCGCATTTGGAAAGCAAGAAAATAACACGAAACCTGTGACCGCGTACAGGCGTGCGTGAGAGAGCGAGAGAGAGAGAGAGAGAGAGAGAGAGAGAGAGAGAGAGAGAGAGAGAGAGAGAGAGAGAGAGAGAGAGAGAGAGAGAGAGAGAGAGAGAGAAAGGGAGAGAGAGAGACACAGATGGATGGATGGATGTATGGATAGGTGGACGGATGCATGGATAGATAGAAGGATTGATGAATGGATGGCTGGATATAGATATAGATAGACAGATAGAGATAGAGCGAGAGATAGAGAGAGAGAAAGCAAGAACGATACATAGCGCGAGTGGGGGATAGTGCGCGAGAAGAAGAGGCAGAAAGGGGAGGCCGGGAAGAGGCCATAAAGAGAGGGATAGCGAGATCTAAGAGGAAGAAAGCCGAGAAACGAGAAAGAGTTGAAAAAGAGAGTATGTGTGAGACCGTGAGAGAGAGCGATAGGGAAAGCAGAAAGAGAGGGAGAGGAGGTGGGGGGTAAAGAGAGAACGAAGAGAGTTTCAACATGTGCAGAGCACATGCGAACGCACACCGAGGATTTTCGGCAAGGGCGGACGTCTAGAACTTGCTAACGAGAAGACGAATCACGCAGACAGCACACTCCAACACAGCACGCGCACGCACACGTACATACACACAGAGACACACACGCGCGGCGTATATATACATATATATATACTCGGATCATTATTATATATTTATAATAGATTAGATAGATAGATTAGATAGATAGATAGATAGATAGACTAGATAAGATAGATAGATAAGATAGATAAGATAGATAGATAGATAGATAGATTTAGATAGATAGAATATGATAGATAGATTAGAATAGATAGTAGAATAGATAGATGGATAGATAGATAGATAGATAGATAGATAGACTAGACTAGATAGACAGATAGATAGATAATAGATAGATAGATAAGAAAGACAGATACGCAGAAACGGGAGCGAGGAAGAAAGAAAGTCCATTTGGCGCCATATAATATGATATATTATATATATTCATATATATATAGGTGCCGTGTGTAGTGCGTGCGATGCCATGTGGGTGTATGCCGCTTGTGTTAGAGCGACGAATGTTTATAATATCGTCATCCCTCGCCTCCAGTGTATCGAGATCCTCGGCCATACCATGATGATAGTAGCCGATCAATTCACGATCGATTCAGGCCGATCCGCATGTAGTACTACTCGATTACATTTGGCAATTGCCGTGGCGCTCAGCTTTACTTTAGTTATCAGAAACATAGAAATATAAATGCGCTATCGCCATCACCACTGCGGTTACATACTTGAAGTATCTGTCAGCAACTGTATTTAAGGATCTGCTTCCGTATATGTCCGAGCAATAAACGGAACGGTGTTTGGAGACGTTAGGAGGTTAGCGCCCTTCTTGAACATGGTTTTCCAAAATAGCTTATTACTGGACGGGCCAGAGTGAGCGTGCCTGGCAGACTTGATGTCATCAACACGATGCGAATAATTCTGTACAATTAGTCGTTTTGAGGCAAAGGCACCGTGCTGTAACAGAGGGGGCAACTCCGCGGCGCGTCTATCGAACGGTGAGAACGCGCTAGCGGTAACGCAGATGTGGCACCGCGCAGACAGCTATATAATATACCGGTGAAATGTGACACAATACTGCGCGATATGTCATCGCGCAGGCAACAATAAAACGCATATCGCGCATGCAGCAGCGTATTCAATCTTCGTATTATTTTAACCGCGGCGACGGAAAATGCCGCTATGTGCATATAAATGTGCCTTGCGACTCGCTGATGGTTGACCCGCGTGTATTTCTCCCGCGTGCAAACGTATTCACATCTGCGCATATTTTCTTGCGCGGTATTCGCCGCAGAGTTGCGTATGCGAGTAAGTCAATATTCTATCTGTCTATTCTTAGCTACTATCTAGCTATGCTATCTTTCTGATCTCTCTCTCTCTCTCTCTCTCTCTCTCTCTCTCTCTCTAATATATATATATAATATAATATAATATACGCTATATATATATATACTATATATATCATAGTTATAGGAGTAGTATGGCGCGAACATTGGACAGCATAAAGGAAAGTAGGAAAATTTCGAGAATCTTTCTAACTAGAAACAAATACAGTCGGCCATCTCAACCCCCCCTCCCATTTCTCTACTTAAATTCATCATGCCTTCACCTCCTCCCCTGCTCTTCCTTTCTGCCTTCTCTCCTCAATGGCTCCTTTACACTATCCCTCTTCTCTTCTGTAGCCTCATCACGTCGTCCACATACTATAGACCTTCCTCATTCTCAACCAAATTAGAGTCTATACTTATTCCACCTTAAATGTTTATTATTGAAACGTTCAAAGCGCCTGTGAACAGCAGGCTGTACCGCGGAGCATAGTCAAGTGACAAGTGCGACAGGGGCGTAGCTACGCAGCATTCTGGCAAAAGCAAAACCGACATAAGCGGTTGGTGTTCTGGATAAAGGTAACGGCGCCATTATCACATGAAGTATCTACATTTCATTTGGTAACAACTTCCCCGCCCTTCTTCTGTTCACCCCGCTTGCTACGGCTTGCTGGATCGTACATGAATCATGCGGAATGGCGGACGTTTGGAAAATTGCAGGTAGTCAACCACCAACGGCAAGTAGCACTAAAGGTTAGACGTGACGTCATCGAGACGGTTGGCATACAGAGAGGTCGGTGTGCCGAGGCCGTGCGATCATTGCCGACGTCGTGCCGTTCGTCGCCGGTGGACTCGGCGCTGCTCGCTATTCTGAAAGCACATGTCTCTGGTAAAATTTCATTGCAGAACCTATGCTGAGATACCGTCCTGACCATATTAAATGGCATTTTCAGGCACAAAATATACTCCTTCTCTGGTGAGATATTGCGCCATGCGCTAAAACAGTAACGTAGCCAGATTGTGTACTGACTGAGTTTTATGCAGGGCGGAGAACCTTACATGCCAATTAAGGTCTGCTTCATATTTCATAGCGAGTATACTGATGGAATATTATCATAGAACATCTATGCTGGTGATAACCCTTCTTTCATTTTGAATTTATAATTTTGGCACGAAAATATTCTTCCTTCTTGGGAGTTATTGGGCGCTGATGCGCGAGCATCGCGTTTCTGGACGTGGCAGTACGAACCTAATAAAAGTACTAATAATCAGTTGCTGGGGAAGAGAGTGGTGGGAAACTGAGGGAAGGTGTCAGAAAAGACAGCGAGGGCGGTGGAAGAAGAAGGAGCTGAGCGTCGACAGGGAGACAAAGGGAAGAGGCGGGCGGGGATGAAGTAGTAGTTTTGCTACCCTATTGGCTTAGGCAGCGCCCTCCTAATTATAAACAGCAAGTCTACTGATAATAATTTATTAGCAGAAACCTATGGCTGAGATACCGCCGCTGACCGCATATTTAATTGCATTTTCGCAAAAATATAGCTCCTCTGCTGAGATATTGCGCACTGCGCCAACAGTAACGTAGCCAGCATTAAGTAGTGACTGGTATATGCAGGCCGACCTTACATGCAAGGTGTGCTTCCTATTTCATAAGTTGAGGTCAATCTGATGGAATATTATTATAGAAATCTATGCTTGAGTATAACGCCCTCTTCAATTTTAAAAGTTAATAATTTTGGCAAAATATTTTTCTTCTCGGAGATATTGGCGCATGCGCGACGCACCGTTTCAGACGTGCAGTGCGGTCTAAATTAAAAGTAGCGTAATATAGTTTGGCTGCGGGAGAGAGGGTTGGGAGACTGAGAGAAGGTGGCAGGGAAGACAGCCGAGCGCGGTGGAAGAAAAAAGGAGACTGAGCGTGCGACAAGGGAGACAAGGGAAAGGCGGGCGGTGATGGAGTAGTAGTTTTGCACCTACCTGCAGGGCGCTCTCGCCTGATTATGAACACAGATCTACTAATAAGAATATTGGCAAAAACGAAGCTGAGATACCCTGACCATCTTAAATGGCATATTCATTGAAAATATAACTCCGCTGGTGAGATATTGGGCCCTTGCGCTAACTCCTAACGTAGGCCCAGATTGTCATACTCGCTGGGTATATGGAAGCAGAGACCTTAAATGCAAGGCTTTTTCCCACATTTTATAGTGAGGTCTAGCTGATTTGGAATATATTTTTTATATTTTCAATATGAATACAGCAGCAGATAACCCAGAGGTAAAAATGCGCTACCTCATCATTATATATAATGTATGCCTGCTCTTTCTATCGCCTTTAACTAAAAATCGGAGTAAATTATCTATATCTACATCTATATAATATATCCATCCATCTCTCACATGCCATCCATCTATCTATCTATCTATTCTATCTATCTAACTATCTATGCTAATTACTCTATCTATCCTATCTATCTATCTATCTATCTATCTATCTATCTAATCTATCTATCGTATGCTATCTATCTATCTATCTAATCTATCGTATGCTATGATATCTATATACTCTATCTTATCTATCTATCTATCTATCTATCTATCTATCTATCCCTCTGTCATGTCTGTCTATCGATCTATCTATCTATCTATCTATCTATCTATCTATCTATCTTATCTATCTATCTATTATCTATCTATCTGTCTGTCTGTCTGTTCTGTCTGTTTGTCTGTCTGTCTATCCATCCATTCATCATCCATTCCATCATATCATCCATCCATCCATCTTATCCATCCATCCGCATACTCTACATGGCCATGATGCATGCATCCACTTATGCCATCTATCCATGCCATCCCATCCATTCATCTATCTATCTATCTTATCATCTATCTATCTATGCATTTATTATCGATCTATCGATCTATGATCTATCTATCTATCTACTCTATCTATCTACTCGATCTATCTATCTATCTACTGTCTGTCCTGAGTCTGTCTGTCTTGTCTGTCTGTCTGTCTGTCTGTCTGTCTGTCTATCATCATGCGTCGCGGCTCCATCCTATACATGCATCCATCCATCATCAATCATGCGCAATCCATCCATCCCATCCCATCCATCATCCATGCATCCAATCCATCCATTCCATCATCCATCCTATCATCCATCCATCCATCCATCCCTCACTCCTCATCCCATCCATCCATCCATCCATCCATCCATCCATACCCATGCAATCCATCCATCCATCCATCCATCCATCCATCCCATCCATCCATACATCGGCATCTATTCCATCCATCCATCATCATGCCAAATCTGATGCCATCCCTCCATACCATCCATCTATCCATCCATTCCATATCTCGTCATGCATGCATCATGCATGCATGCATCATTCCATCTCCTCCATCCATCCAATCCACTACATCCATCATCCATCATGCAGTTCCATCCCATCATCCATCCCATCATCCCATGTGGCCCCATGCCATAACCATTCCATACGCCATCCCATCCATACCATCGCCATTCATACCATCGATACCGATCGGCGATCCCACCTCCATCACCGGACATTCCATCCATCTATCCATGACCATCCCATCATCACTGTATCTAATCAGAATTTTATTGAAGTACAATAAAATGGGACTTCGTTTTATCCCTCCAAAATCACACACACCACTATGCATCCACACTCAAGCTTAGACAAAATGTGCATGGATGATCAGACCCCCACAGCTCCCCAACTGCACTTACTCATAGACACCAACACCCTCCCACCCACAGAACTCAGCCGAACCGTACGATAACTAATAGAATAACTCATATACCTGTCAATGAAACGCCACAAATCTGTAGGAATTTGTCCACAACAACAACAACACCTCACCCTCCTGACCACCTCATGAAGACACACCCCACCACGCGCACCGGCAACATATCGTATATGTCAACTCTATGCACAACATAAAAGTACCAAGCCACCAACTAACCCCCCCCCCCCCACCCCCCCAGGCTCATGAGACATACCTGGACCCCAACACACCCCCTCAAACCAGCCCAAACCAGCCTCGCCGACCACAATATATCACTCAACATCACTACCATTAACACACTCTATTTCCAACACCACCTGCATAGCTGAACACATTGTCGCTGAAAATCTCA
The DNA here is from genome assembly GCF_000485595.1 of Priapulus caudatus. Classification (NCBI taxonomy): domain Eukaryota; kingdom Metazoa; phylum Priapulida; class Priapulimorpha; order Priapulimorphida; family Priapulidae; genus Priapulus; species Priapulus caudatus. Next base: position 62,528 of record NW_014578358.1, read on the forward strand.
GTCACTTCAAAATTAACCCACCAGCCCTACACGCCCCGCCCTCCCCAAGGCAACCCACTCGCCCCCAGCCGTGGCCCCCGCCCCCCTCCGACCCCAGTAAGCAACTCCTCCCCCCCCCTTACTTCCGGCACTTGCCCCGCCCCCCCACCACCCTCCCACCGCACCCCTCACTTCCCGCTCCACTACCCCACACCCCCCACCTCACACCCTCCCTTCCCCTGCCCCCCACACCTCCCCCGGCCACGCCGCCCCCCCAAAACAACCCAACCCACTTCCCCCTAGTCCACACCCCCGCCTTCCACCCCCCTCCCCGCGCCCCCCCCCACCCGACCACCGACAACTCCACCGCCCTCCACTCACCCCCCCCCCCCCACCCGCCCTACCCACCCCCCCCCACTCCCCCCGCACCTCCCGCCATCCTCACGTCCACCTCGCTAACTCACCACCATCCATATACACCCCGCGCGCCTCCCCTCCCCTCGCCTCCCCCACCTCCTCCCCCCGCCTCAACACCCCCCCACCTACCGTCCCCCCTCTCCGCACCCACCGCCGCCCCACACGCCACGCCCCCCTCACCCCCTCCCGCAGCCCCCCAAGCACCCCACCCCTCGACCTCCCCCTCCCGCCACCCTCTCTTTGCCTCCGCCACCCTCCCATTACCATCCTGCCCCTCCCCTCACCCCCCCCACGACAACCCCCACCCCAGACGCCCCCACGCATCACTCAAACCGCGACACCTCCACCGCCCTCAACCACCCCACTCCCCTCCCTCTCCCCGCGCCCCCCCACCTCCGCCCCCCGCTACCTCCTGTGGACCCGGAGGACCCCCGCACACGCCCCGCCTGACAAATCTTGCGCGGGAAGGACATTGACGGATGGCCACCCCCAGCCCCCCCGAACGCCCAGCCACACTCACCCACCTCCGCTAACAGCGCTCCACTTACCCACGTCCACCAAGCCTTGAGGCGTCCATCAACTGAACCACGGTCCACCCTCTCACTGAACCCTACTCCCGAGCGTGACGATTCTCGCATCTGATGCTCCCGTCCCGAACTATTAAATGGGTAGTGTTTCAGGGTTGTGGGTAACGAATGCAACTATAATCATGTGTCTAACATAGTAGATTGGAACTATACGATTTGACTGTCAGTCGACTAAACATTTCATACATGTGGTACTGATAATTGATCAGCATTTCAAATATTAACGTGCTTTTCTTTCTGCTCAATTTTAAGCGCAACGCGAGGGCACTGCCTGTCACTCTTCGTAATGTGCTGAGAGGCAATTTGAAGCTGATAGTCAGCGAGGACGTTGGGATGAAGACCACCTTAACTCCATATAACAACTGGAGTTTAATTTGAGTTATCCGAAGTGGGATGATTCCATATGCTTGAAATTATGTATAGATGTAATAATGAATGTATGAAATAAAGAGTAAATGATTCGAAGTGTGATGCATATAATGTGATAAAAACAATCTCATGTAAAAGCTTTTTACAAGTATAGCTAAGTGCATGCCCATTACGGTGTTCAGAACTTATACTAACAGATGACAAAGATAGAAAATAATTAAATAGCCCCCATGCAACATTGTCGATGATTGTAGAATGTTCCGACCAAGATTTGGAAGAGAGATCCAGCTGTGAAGGGGGCCGAGAGATGGAGGCGCAGACACGTACAAGCCGGACCCAACACAGAGGACAACGAACGGCCGGGAGAGTACAACAATTCCCCGACAGAAATATAGTAGAGTAAGCGGGCAGTCGCGAGAAGAGGTTACGAGAGTCAGGATTGTAAAGGAAATCTAAGAATGATGTTTAGAAAGTCCTGCACTCATAACAACCTATTTCATGAATAACAACCGATGTTAGTTTTTGAATTAAGTTGCTTAAACGGTTTTGTGCACATCTTGGAAGAATTAATTATTCTGAGTATATTCGTTAACGAAAGTAGATTGAAGCACAATGGCGTTTGATTAGTACAATCATACTGAACCGTGTCCTCGTAATGCGACTTTTTGAACCCATTTTCGCTATCTATTCAAAATAAAAAAAATTAGAAACTAATACAGTAAATGTCTCGTCGTTGCTGTTCGATTTCAATAATGCTGAGCTCATGGTACAACATTTGTAGAAGTCGCACTATATTGTTCGTTGCATTTACATAGTACAGGTTGGAGTGTAGGTTGAGAAGATAATCCAAAGAAAAGCGCTTCACGAAGGTTTCATGATAGTGTGACATGTGAGGCGTGCTGCGACCATCGTGTGCTCTACCCTAGACGCTCATGAATGTGGTATAGCATTGGAGGCCCTGCAGTCAGTCGGTGCCCTAGCCGACTAAGAACCCATGATGGTGAGAAACATTGGAGGCCGCCTAGCAATAGTACGTGCTCGTTAGACCACTCAGACAGCCATGATGAGTTGATGACACATTGGACGGCGCCTGCAATCGTCGTGCTCTACCTAAGACACCATGATAGTGGTGAAGCATTGGAGGCGCCTTGCAATCGTCCGATGCTTCTAAAGGGCACTAACCGCATGATAGTACGTGAAACATTGGAGAGGCGCCTGCCATATCGTGCGTGCTCTACCTAGACCATGATGGGTGTGAACAAATTGGGCGAGTCTGCAATCGTATCGTGCTACTAGGATCCTAGCCATGATGAGTGATGAAATTGGAGGCCGTCTGCGAATGTCGTGCTCATCCTAGACCATAATGATAGTGATGTACACAATATGGGGCGAGAACACATGCAATCAGTCGTGCCTCTAAGACCTAAGACCGCATCGATAGTGTGCAGAT
>NW_014578358.1:65354-77115 GCF_000485595.1 Priapulus caudatus
CTGCCCCCTGCCCCACACCCTGCCCCCATAACCCCTGCCCCCACACCTCTGCCCCACACGCGTGCCCCACACACCATACCCTGCCCGCACACCCTGCCACCACCCCGCCCCACACTACCCTGGCCCCACACCTTGCCCCCACACCCTGCCCCACCCCAACGGCCGCCCACGACGCTGCCGCACACCCTGCCCCACCCTGCCCCCACACCCTGCCCCCACACGCTGCCCACACCCTGCCCCCACACCCTGTTCCACAACGCTCACAACGCTGCCCACCACGCCCCTTGCCCGAACAAACCCGCCCCCACACCCTGCCCCACGCTGCGCCCCGAATCACCCTGCCCCAACACCCTGCCCCCACAGCCCTGCCCGCAACACCCCGCCCCATACCCTGGCTCCCACACGCTTGCCGCCCGATCAAGCCTGCCGCACGATACCCTGCCCCCACACGCCCTGGCCCCACACCCTGCCCCCATACCCTGCCCCCACACCTGCCCCACCCCTGCCCCCACATCCCGTCCTTCCACCTGCCCCACACCCTAGCTGGCCCCCACTCCCTGCGCCCCCACATCCTGCAACACAACTCATGCTCACTCACCATAACCCACGACACTGCACCAACTGCCTACACCTAACACGCGCGCCGTGTGTGTGGTGTGTGTGATGTGTCTTGTGTGGTTGTGTGTGTGTGTGTGTGTGGTGTGTGTGTGTGTGTGTGTGTGTGTGTTGTGTGTTGTGTTGGTGTGTGTGTGTGTGTTGTGTGTGTGTGTGTGGGTGTGTGTGTGATGTGTGTGTGTGTAGGGGGTGGTGTAGCCACGAACGTGCAATCTACCATGATACGCATGTATACTGCGTACACAATTACGAATAGATAATTAGTCAGCCACGTTCAGGTGCAGATTCTTCAGTAGGGTTGGTACATATTATCATATGATATTATGATATTATGATATTATCATATGATATATTTGATATTATGCGTCCCATGTTTGGGTTTGTGCAGCGTTCAGCACGTAGCGTCTGTCTTGCTTCTGTATCGCTGTGATTTTAGAGTTCGTCGTAGACTTTTTTTACATCTAGAATTTAGTTACTAATTTGGAAATACAAAAATATTCTAGTTGAATCACAAAGAAAGATAATTGATCTGCTATGTGAATTAAAAGTAGAGGTCCAAGCCTTAATAATACTAAAAATTAATTTGCGGCATTGCGATTTTAGACTTTAACGTAAACGTATATTACATCAAGAAATGAGTTAATTATTTGGAAATGCAAAAATATTTTGGTTAAATTATAAAGAAAGCTAATTGATCTGCTAAATAAAGTTAGCGGTCTAGGAAATTTTAATATGGCCTGCTTGAATAACCTATCGTATTAATATCTGGTTTTCCTACAACGAATTATGGCGGATTTCTTGACAGATTTTTGATGATAAAATATAAGACTGTGCTCTAGGAAATGTATTCATAATATATAGCGCCCGTTGTCAAACTGAACACAAAATATTGCGCGAGGGCAATGCTAAATGAATGAGGAAATCTTACAGAAATTGCTAATAGGGATGATGTACATAATTGCTAACGCGAAACTATGATTGAAGTATTCTTAAAATAAGAGTTGATGACTGGCCGATATTTATAAGATACAGGTCTAAATAGTTGAATTCTCTTCGACAATACTGTCTTGAAAAGCTTATCAATTTAGCGAATTTCAAATGGTATACAATGTCTGATTTATAAGCGTCATTGTATATCTACATAATATACGTATAGATATATTATATGTATACGCTATATTATGGTAATATACATATGCGCTATATAACATTAGGAAATTGTATTACCATTTGACGTAGTTCTCTATGAGCGTAAAAATACACCATTAAATTATTACAAATTAACTAAACAGAATTAGTTAATTTTATTATTTTTCAGTTAAATTTTGAAAGATTTAGTGGTTAATTGTACGGTATTAGAGGAATTACTAAGGCGGTGGCTGAGTCAGATGGTAAAGAACGTATTATTGGCTATTAGGCTTCATCAACAAGTTGCATTTTGAGAGATAGGAGAGGTATTAGAACTTACTGCTGCGCATGTAATTAAAGCGTAACATTCGCATGTCGAACCGAGCAGACAACAGTTGCAGTGCAACAGCCGCGAATTCACTGATGATGAAGCAAGGAGGAGAGGGGACGCTGTAACGGTGAAGTGTGGCGTTTTGTTAGAGAGGAGTGGAGCTGGATGAGAAGGTATAGGGCGAGTGGTTAGTAGGTTGGTCGCGGCTGTTCTGCCTCGGTGTGCATTGTGGTTTAATATATCCTTTATCGGGTGGACTATAATTTTTATCTGCATATTAACAAGAGGTAATAAATACCTTTAGCTGTGTATTATTAGCCTCTTGTGAGTAGCAGATGTGTGGCGTTTATATTGGGCACGAGGGAGCATTGTCCGTTTTAAGCTTTGGTTGTGTTCGAAAACCGTTTGATGGCTGTTTCGTTATCATACTGCTGTTTTGCCGCGCGTATGAGAGTCTGAATGTAGATATTACAAATGGCAAAGAATATTGATAACTGGTTTCTGGTTTCAATTCCTGTTTGGACGAGCACATAGCTTCTATAATTCAATATAAGCCCATATCAGCTATATTAACATTATTGCATTTCCAAGCAGTATTCGTTTTTGAAGAAGAGCGTGATAACCGGCAGTTAGTATGGTACTTTTCCCCCATACAGGATGGGTATTCAGTAGTAGTCAGTGAGTTATTCAGTCAACATTGAATAAACGCTTGCATACTATATCAGTGTTGCGTAACTATTTAACGAAAACTTCGGTTTGTGGAGACGATCGCAGAATTGCATAAAAGATATATGCGTAGTAAGTATACTCTTTTATTTGGGTTCAGAACATGATCTGTCATTTTTAACACGCTGCGAGTTTCATGAACTTTCCATTGATCTAACATTGTACACAAAACTAAATTCATCTCGTGACACGTGTGTGTGTGTTGTGTGTGTGTGTGTGGGCATGTGTGTGTGAAGTGTGTGTGTGTGTGTGGTGTTGTGCGCCTGTGTGTGTGGTATGTGGTGTGTGGTGTGGTGTGTAGTGGGTAGGGTTGTGGGGTGTTGCTGTTGTGGGGGTGTCGTGGTGTAGTGTGTGTGTCCGCCTCCGATATATTTGACAACCGATAAAAGGTAAACACTTCCACCTTGGTATCTTATTGAGCGTTGGAACCTTATTGATTCTAAGTGACCTAGACCCTAATTCATATATAAATAATTAAGTTATAATGGTCATCTAATAAGTAATATTTCCAACGCTGGGTCGGTAGCGAAGGACCGATACCATGTGCTACGCGGGCGGGGGGTTCAGGCGCGTATTTCCAGGCTGTTAGTCGGCAGAGTTGTTCAACTGCGCCTGTGTAGTAGAAGCCAGATTCGTAGTTAATGGCATTTAGCATGCACATTTTGCAGATTTTTATAGAACAAATATACACGTACACAAATCCCCATTTTCATTTCTTTAATTGCTTGGACAATGTATATTAGCAGGTTAACATTCCTCCTTGTCATATCACACGTTGTTAAAGATTGCATTAAACATCAATCAATATAATCTTGCTTTGGCGAGTTACATTGTATGTCGTGAGTGTGCATTTTCTGTCTATTCTAGGAATTAACAAATCAGCGCAGCCAAAAGATATCATAAATAAATGACATCACAAGAATATCATACATACATTGCACGATAACACTCTAAAACAAAAGCACAGGCAGATTAGCTTACAAAAATATCACAGGTGTAGTGATCGCGTGCGGAGGATTTGCACTCATGGAGTGCCTCTTCTAGTTCTAGCTGTAAACCACTCTGCTGTTCTAGTCATTCTGCAATGCGTTTCCTAGAGAAGCTTACGGACTCTAATTATTGTGATGGCCTATTATGCTGCCCCGCAAAGTGTCACGTTCGTGATTCTGCACGCGTACAATGATTGCATGCCTGTGTGCGTGCATGCATGGCGTGCGCGGCGCGCGCGGTGCGGTGTGGTTGTTGTGTGTGTGTGTGCGTGTGTGTGCGTGCGCGCGCGCGCGTGTGTGTGTGTGTGTGTGTGTGTGCCTGTCTGCGTGTGTGCGTGCGTGCGTGCGTACGTACGTGCGTGTTTGTATGTGTGTGTGTGTGCGTGCGTACGTGCGTGTGTGCGTGCGCGTGCGTGCGTACGTGCGTATGTTTGTGTGCGTGTGCGTGCGTGTGTGTGTGAATGCGTACGTATGAGTGTTGAAATGATGTTAAAGTGTACCCTAATCACTTTACTTGCACAGAATTTGCTTCTTTTTTTTTCATGTTGTATAGCGCTGTTTTGTCCTGTAGCCAAATATCATGTAGGGCTCGCCTCTGCAAGGACGTCTTGTGATACAGAAAGGTCAGTATTTTTGGTGTTGGGCCACAGTAGAGGGCGTCTATAGGCAGCAGGCCTGAATAGCCACTACACAGAAATTAATTATAAACACTCAGCGAGTTTCGACACATAGACAACATAAACTTCATCCATGCTAAATAACCTCAGCTTCAAGGTTCAGACTCCGCTCGAAATATTTGACAGCTTAATGATGCACATTTCCAGCAAATAGTCGGATCCCGTTTCAAACGCAAAAACGGCAGACCGGTCACCATGGCTACGTCGCTTGACCGAACACAATTACAACAAAAGCAATCTCACTTTTCATGCTTTCCATACATCCGTGAAGCCTTGTGTCACGTATATGCGCGATGGGATTTTCGTAGTTCTATCTGATCACATGGATCCAGTAACAGCTACATCCAGCCTGTTGGTCATTCATGTACTTAGATTTCGGTGTGCCATGGGTGTTGACGCGCATTATGCGTGCATTGGTAATAGAAATGTGTGGGCAGAGGCAGAAATTAACGTCAAGAACATAATATAAAAGCAATAAGTTATTTCTTAAACGCAACATATTATATATAGGCGGCCACGCGCGCTAAGGAACGCGCATTTACTCCTATCACCTATTTTACCATTTTTTAGTTAATTAATTTAAGCAAGTTAGTAACATTTTTTGATAGATGTGCCTGCAATACAAAATATTACATTTGTAATCCGTTATAAGTACATTGGCCTAGTATATTAGTAGATACGGCGGCGTTTGGGTTTGAATGGTAGATTCTTGCTCCATGATTTCAGGTCACTAAATATGCCATCGAAAACGGTGGCTACGTTTGTCGATGTCATCTCAACCGCGTCCACTAGCGAGCAGATGAGAGCGTACTGGGCCTCAAAGAATGCTAGCTGGTCGGCTGCAGTGCTGTCGCACGTAAAGCTTACTCTCGCGATTGAGATACCATTCTGACATGGATCAGTCGTAGGGCTTAAGGCGGTAAACTGTAATGCACAGGCATTCATCCCTAGGCAAGCACCATTATATAAAGACGTAAGGTTCACGACGGTGCAACCAGTGAGGACAGTAGTCATGGGAGTATTCCCGCACGTGGTGCCGTCGGTCGCCGGGTCGTAACCGTACGTCAACGTGAACGTATTAATTATCTGCCCCGCCGGACATATGGCAGAATGGACGATGCCGTCGGATTCGCAAGCTTCAAGTGAGAATTCTTGCGCTGGAACGTATAAGGTGCGGTATATAGTTTGATTGCAGTGCACAGTGATAACCCTGACATGCGTACGATTTCAATATTATAGTGTTTAATTATCATAGTAATTGACTAAAAGATTTATAGGCGTTTACACCAACGTTCTCTTACTCCCCTCTTTAGGATTATTTACTCCTGATATATATTGATATATATCCTCTCTCTTTCTCGTCTCATTCTCTCTCACTCTCTCCCACTCCCCTTCCCCTTCTCTCTCTCTCGACTCTCCCCCTCTCTATCTCTCTCTCGCTCGCCCCCTCTTTCTGTGCGTCTATTTTTCTCCTACGAGCGGTCACTCTCCCTTCGCTGCCATCTTCTCTCGCATACGCTCTCTCTCTCTCTCCCTCTCTCTCTCTCTCTCTCTCTCTCCTCTCTCGTCTCTCTCAGCTCTCTCTCTCTCTCCGCTCTCTCTCGTCCTTCTCTCTGTCATCCTCTCGCTCGGTAATATATAATCTCTCTCTCTCTCTCCTCCCTCTCTCTCTCTCTCTATCTATCTCACCGAAGGCGGTCAAGAGTATCTCGATGGCTGCCTTCTCTGCTCGCAGGGCGGCTATGAAGCTTCCTGGTTGGTCTGAACGTAGATATTGGTCATCAAAACGTCAGCCTGTGTCGGCGCATCGTTCGACGGGTAGACGGATAAGGGGGCTCACGTAAAGCCCTATATAATAATCGATAAACCCCGTTCAAACAAAACAACACTGAATAGGCAATGAATGTAAGTAAAAGTAAAACTAAAGCAAAATAGTCTTCGACGTACCATCAATGTGAATATGAGTAGAAATTCAGCGAGTTAGAGGCGGCACGCAGATCTATATACGCGCGAGTAAACTCCTAACACCTCCCTCACTGGTGCATCAATGTGACAATATAGCTGTGCAGTGAAACTCGTATCAAAGACAAACAGAACAAATTCTTTAACGATGACGCTAAGGGTTTCTTTGTCTGATTTGTTTTTTTTTTTTCCAGTTGTGCTTAAACAACGACGGTGGCGCCACACTAGCCCATTCCACTTTCATAGTTGCGCATTGCAACTTTTCAGCTGCAGACCTCAGCTGCAGACCACAGACCGAGGATATTTCTTGTTTACTAATTTATCAATTACTCAATTATTTGTTTATTCTTTGGTATCGTGAGTTGTACGAAGGGGGCGCTGCATGCAGTTTGAGTCAGGGGTGTCACTTTCCGGGTAATGCTTATCCCCGGCGTGAGGAGGTGACGCAACGTGGCAGCACTAGTGTTGGGAATAGTGTTAGGATTAGGGTTAGGGTCAGGGTTTAGGGTAGGGTTAGGGTTAGGATTAGGGTTAGGGTAGGTTAGGGTTAGGGTTATAGATTAGGTATAGGGTTAGGGTTTTTGCATAATTCATGAATATCTGTCCCGACACCATAGATTAATTTTTTGTTGGATCACAATCCTATATAATAGCGCGGCGACAACATTATATATTTATGTGAGGATAAGTGTTGGCGTTTGTGGAGTGAGGGTTATCGTAGGTTTAATGTTGTAACTCATCGTCAACTGTATCACGTGACCTCCCTCCACGCCCGGGGGAATAGCAACCCCTCACAACCCGCTACTGGTGGCAGCACTAGTCACTTCGTACACTCAAAGTCCAAATCTTCCCAGAAAGATTCCAGCGCTACTTCCGTGCCTAGACATGACCTTATTTCCCGAACGCCGGTAACGCCTAAACCCTAATCCCACACAAAGTGCAGGCCACATCACTGACGCACTCCTATCTACGCCGGGGGAAAGTGCATTCCTATTTGAGTCAGCACTCACGACCTATGTTGTGCCACACGGGACAATAAATTCAAGAATACAGACTACAATTATATCCCGCATATAATCGGACCTCAATGGGGAGCGAGGAAAATATGCCCGCATATATCGAAATATATGCCGCATATAATCGGAGGCCATCAAATCAAAGGAATTAGTCCACCATAAATAACTCCCGTCGTTGACCGCGGCGCTTTTCGCGCTTGGCCGCGGACACAGTCCGTCCACAAAAATCACCTTGTCTAGCGCAATTGCTGTTCGCTGATAACATGTAATGGCAGTGCTAGCGCTTGCAAAATTGCTATGGCCTGCGCGCGCGTTTAGATTTGTTCACGTCTGTCTAGAACTGGGTTCAGCGGCCGAACTGTCGTCGCAGGCGTGTACATTGGGTAGCAGGACGTGGCCGGATACCAGTCCAATACATTATGCAATTAGTAAAGACGGACGAAGTCGTAAAACGGACGGAAGTTATTTATGGTGGACATAATTCCTTGATTTGATTGGCCGCGATTATATGGCGGCAATATAATGCAGCCTATTCGATTTATGCGGGCATAATGTTCTCGCATTCCACATGGTCGATTATATGCGGGCACATATAATAGTAGTCATGTATTCTGATTTTGTCCACTGCTGCACACCATATAGACAGCATCAGATCGCGCACTCGATACTGGCGCGCGCGCAGATGGTTTGTTATTTCAGGCCGGGTACAGGAGAGTAAATTGCATATTTTATCACGGGGTTATGCTGTTATAACCAATCAGATGTTAATCGCGTGTCCGTGAGGTCATATCAGCTGTGAAAAAGATGCTGAAGGAGAGGAAGGGTTAGAAGGGAAAGGTGCAGGAGGAGGAGGGAGAAGCTGTGGAGAAGCGGAGACGGTGGTGGAGAAAGAGGAGGGGAGAACTGGTGGAGAAGGAGGAGGGAGAAGGAGAAGGTGGTGAGGAGGGGGAGAAAGCTAGTGGAGAAGGAGGGAGAGCGGTGGAGAAGGGAAGGGAGAAGAAAGGTGTGGAGAAGGAGGAGGCGAGAAGCTGGGTGGAGAAGGAGAGGGAAGAAGCTGTGTGAGAAATCGAAGAGGGAAGAGGAGAAAGCTGTGTGGAGAAGGAGGAGGTGGTGAGAAGGTGGTGTGTGAAGGTGGTGGAGAAGGGAGAAGGTAGTTGCAGGAGAGAGGGCACCATCCGCACCGTTCTCACGCACCTCCTCCTTCCAACCCCTCCTCCACCAGCTTCCCTCCCCTCCCGTTCTTCTCCTACCACCTTCTCCCTCTCACCCCTTCGTCCCTCTCCCCTCCCTCACCAGCTTCTCCCTCCTCTCACGCGATTACATCTGATTGGTTTATAAAAACACAGAAACAAGTGACAAAATAGCAAATTATCTCTGTACCAGCCTGAATATAGAAAACCGCGCGCAGATACCGCCCAGGATCAACGAAAAATTACGTCATCGCCGTAACGAGTCACGTGATTTGTTGACTCTCCGGCGTAGTAACAAGCGTACCGAATGATCCGCTGTATGATGAGTCGCGGCGACCCTCGTGTGAGATTGCCGTGAGAGAATCCTCCCGCAGCTGAGCAATGCATGCTGCAGCACGACTGCAATGACATCAGAATAAATGACCGTAGCTCCAATACATGCGGTATTCGGTTTGTTGCTTTAACGATGTGCAACTAGTGTTCCTCTACACACACAATTGACGTTGTCATCAGAACCACGGCTATAATTATGGTTACCTTCTGATAAATATCTCTGCCCGCACGCACACACGTACGCACTCACGTATATGGCAAGCCCAATTTGTATATAATTCGAGAAAACAGGTTCCTCGCCACGAAAACCAGTTTCGTGCTCACAAAACCTAGTTTCTTGGCTCAGAACCAAGGGTTCTTGCCATGAAACTAGGTTACGTGAGCACCGAAACCTGGTTTCTAGCCCTATAACCGCCAGTATAGCTGGAATCTAGTTTCGTGCAGCTAGAAAACTTAGGTTTTTTTGGGAGCAAAGAACCTACGTTCACGAAGAAAACCCACTTGTCAACCGCCATTTTATCATAATTTCGAGAAACCACGCCGTTCCTCGCATCGAACCAGGTTTCGTTGATCACAAAAACCTAGTTTGCTTGCCATGAAACTAAGGTTTTCATGGCAGAAACCTGGTGTCTAGCCCTATAACGCAGTTATAGTGGATTCTTAGTTCTGAACAAGAAACTAGGTTTTGGGAGCAGACCTAGGTTTTCAGCAAGAACCACTTTCAACCGCGCCATTTGTATCATATTCGAGAAACAATAGTTTTCGGAGCGACGAACCAGGTTCGGGCTCAACAAAACCAGGTTTCTTGCCAATGAAAACTAGGTTTCAGGCGATGAAACCTGGTTTATAGCCCTATAACCGCAAGTTATAGCTGAATCTTAGTTGTTTGAGCAAGAACATAGGTTTTGGCAGCAGAAACCACACTTTCAAAACACCGGCATTTGTATCATAATTCGAGAAACCATATTTTCGAGCGACGAAACTAGTTCGAGCGGAACGAAACTAGTTTCGTCGTTGCTAACGGCCGTAGCTAGATTCGTAATCCCCGAGACGTGACGTCAAGCGGTATTCAGCCACTCGGGCCACTGCCTCAGAAAATACTATACGAACTAACATACTAGTTAGGCTAATTAATTAAATATGTATAAAATAAATTAATATGCTGTGCTATAATGTATGCAGGTGTACGTTGCGGTATCTCGCGGTACCCGCTGCACTGTGCGTGTACCCCGTGTACGTGCGTTACTGCGTGCACGTGCGTGCACGTGGCTGTACCACGTGCACGTGCGTGTACCACGTGTACGTGCGTGGGCCCGCGTGCACGTCGCGTGTGCCAGGTGTAACGTGGTGTCACGTGCGCGTGTACGACGCGGGTAAACGCTGGTAGCACGCACGTACAGCGGGTACACCCACTGCAACGCGGTACAAGCACGCTCAGATACAACCACGTACACCTCGTACATTTAAAGCATAACAGCATATTTAATTATGTTAAGACAATATTTCAATTAATTAGCGGCCAACTAGTATGTTATTTCTATAATATTTACTGAGCTAGTGCCACCCGATGCTGAACCAACCTACGTCACGCTCGGATACCGATCCTAAGATACGGGCCTTTAGCAACAGACGAAAAACTAAGGTTTCTGTCGCTCGAAACAGGTTTCGTCGGCTCGAAACTATGGTTTCATCGATTATTCATACAAATGCGCGTTTGAAAGTGTGTTTCATGCTCCAAAAACCTACGTTTCTTGCTCAGAAACTAGAATTCCCCAGCCTATAACTGCGCTTTATAGGCTAGAAACCAGGTTTCATGCCATGAACCATAGTTTCATGGCAAGAAACCTGGTTTTGTGGAGCACGAACCTGGTTTCGTCGCTGAAACTATGGTTTCCTCAAATTGATTCATACAAATGGCGCGGTATTGAAAGCTGGTTTCTTGCTGAAACCTAGGTTCTTCCTCCAAAACCTAGTTCTTGCCTCAGATAAACTAAGATTCCAGCTATAAACGCGTTAAGGGCTAGAAAACCAGGTTCGTGCCACGAAACCTATTCATGGCAAGAACCGCTGGTTTCTTGAGCAAAGAAACTAGGTTTCTGTGAACACGGGAAAACCTGGTTCGTGGCGAGGAACGTGGTTTCTCGAATTATAGAAATACAAATGCTTGCCATAAACACGTACGTATGCACAATTGTGTACCTAAGCAACGCACGGCATTCAAAAAAGGCCTATTTTAGAAAGTTCGAATCACTTTACCAAACTAACCAACGTTACAGAAGATAGCCAGGAAGGCAGATAATGTAAGCCATGGACGTCATTTTGATGGTCGATATATTGGCCACGCTGAAATGTGCTGTCGTATATATGACCTCCTTCAAAATTGTGTCGCAGAGTTAGAAATGCTATACACCGCTCTTCTTATACAAAAACATAATACTGTATATAACTATATTACCGCTCAGTTAATATTTACTACTCATCGCTCAAACACCTGAATAACTTAGTTCGTGTCACATAAATCCCGCTTCCGATGTCACATAGTCACCCAATCCAACAAAAAGAAAATGCTATCATGTTGAGAAAATAAACATGAGGCTCCACGATTTAAAAATACTCCTATTGCTCTTATTAAACCAAAAACAAATTCAAGAGGAAATATCGAAGCTAAACAACATCGGGCATCTGATCGACTACTATGACTGATCGAAATACTCCACGTGTGCCGGAAATGCCGCCAGGTGCTTCTGCGCGCTGTCACAGTTACAACGAAGCTTGTTCGGGTCTGTATCTGAAA
>NW_014578358.1:77140-78657 GCF_000485595.1 Priapulus caudatus
GAGAGATAGAGAGAGAGAGAGAGAGAGAGAGAGAGAGAGAGAGAGAGCGAGAACGATACATAGCGCGAGTGGGGGATAGTGCGCGAGAAGAAGAGGCAGAAAGGGGAGCGGGAAAAAGCCATAAAGAGAGGGGATAGCGAGATCTAGAAGGGAAAACCGAGAGAGAGAGAGAGAGAGAGAGAGTTAAAATGTGCGCCTGCGACAGACACAAGCGGTTCGGCAAGCGGATGTCTAGAACTTGCTAACGAGAACACGAATGCACGCACGCACGCACGCACACACACACGCACGCGTACATACACACAGACACACACGCGCGCGTATATATATATATATGGATTATATTATATAAATAGATAGATGGAAAGATAGATAGAAAAAGGGAGAGAGGAAGAAAGAAAGTCATTTAGCGCAATAATAATATGATATATTATATATATTATATATATAGGTGCGTGCGTACGTGCGTGCGTGTATGTGGGTGTATGCCCGCCTGTGTTAGCGACTGAATGGTTTAAAAATATCGTGATCCCCCCCAGTGTATCGAGATCTCGCTATCATGATGATAGTAGCCGATCCAATCACGATCGATCACGATCCGCATGTAGTATATCGATTAATTTGCATTGCCGTGCGCTTAGCCTTTGCTTACTTATAGAAACATAGAAATATAAACGCGCTATCGCCATACCACTTCGGTTCATACTGAAGTATGTCACAAACTGTATTTACGGATTGCTTGCCGTATATGTCCGAGCAATAAGCGGAACGGTGTTAGGAGACGTTAGGAGGTTTCGCCTCTTGAACTGTTTCAAACAGCTTTATTTCTAGGACGGGCCAGAGTGAGCGGTCCCTGGCACACTTGATGTCATAAACACGATGCGACATGATTCTGTAATTAGTAGTTGAGCAAAGCACTGTGTGTAACGGGCAACTCGCAAGCGCGTCTGTCGACGGGTGAGACGCGGCTAGCGTAGCGCAATGTAGGGTACCGCGCAGACGGCTATATAATATACCGGTGAAATGTGATACATCTGCGCGTATATGTCATCGCGCGAGGCAACAATAAAGCATATTATCAATAATAACAACAAATCAATAATATAGGCAACAATAAGCAATAAGTATATATCCGCATGCAAACGTATTCACATCTCGTATATATTTCACCGCGCGAGGAATCGCTATGTGCATATAAATGTGCTCCGACTCCTGGTGGCTACCCGCGTGTATTTCATGACATCGACACATCCGCATACAAACGTATTCACCTCTCGCATATTTCTTCGCGGTTTCGCCGAGGAGTCGCGTATCGAAGTAAGTCGATATTATATCTATCTATCTATCTATCTATCTATCTATCTATCTATCTATCTATCTATCTATCTATCTATCTATCTATTTATCCATCTATCTATCTATCTATCTATCTATCTATCTATCTATCTATCTATCTATCTATCTATCTATCTATCTATCTATCTATCTCTCTCTCCCCTCTCTCTCTCTCTCTACTA
>NW_014578358.1:78954-83619 GCF_000485595.1 Priapulus caudatus
GTGTGTGCGTGTGTGTGCGTGTGTGTGAGAGAGAGAGAGAGAGAGAGAGAGAGAGAGAGAGAGAGAGACCTGCGCACATGCATGCGCAATATCCGCTGAAATGAGCAATATGTTGAGAATGTCATTCGTTTTGCGCAGACAGAGAAAAGGCGCGAGTACGTTGATGTGAGAATTTACGAGTTTTCCTATTCCTTTTCGTAGATACTACGCATGCGCGAACATAGCAAGCAGAAGGAAAGTAGGAAAATTGAGATCTTTACCGTCCATCTCAACCTCCCCCCCCCCCATCTCTATTAATTCTCGTGCCTTCCACCTCCTCCACAGCTCTTCCTCTTCTCTTTCCTCCTCCTCATGCTCCTTTACCTCTTCCTCTTCTTCTTCTGTAGCTCCATTACCTCGTCTACATACTCTAGACCATTCTCCATTCTCAACCAATTAGAGTCTATATTTATTCCACCTTAAATGTTTATTATTGAAACTGTACCACGGGGCATAGTCAAGTGACAAGTGCGGACAAGGGCGTAGCTAAGCCATTCTGGCAAAGCAAAACCACATACGGGTTGTGTTCTGGAAAGGTAACCGCCATTATCTATGTAATGTATCTACATTTCTTTGGGGGACCACTTCCCCCCTCCTCTTGCCACCCCGCTTGCTACGGCTCTGGGAGAGGGGGCTGGTATCACTTTATTGCATCTATCAGATTTTTTCTGTATGAAAAAGACTGTCTTTGGTACATGTAAATGTATTTGAATTACATGCAATAAAGACTTAATAATAATAATAATAGTAGTAATATCGCAATGGTTCTGGATTTGAATGACATAACCACAGGCAGAATATATGGCAGACTTGCACTCCAGGCATTACATCCCTGCCCATAACTGTTTTCTTGACAATACAGACACTATCCAGCTTTTACTCATGAGTACATATGTAGCAGCAAGAAGCGGTGAAGCCACAGGAAGACTTTATGCATTACGTGTTACCTTTATGCGTTGCGTATTACCTTTATGCGTTACGTGTTACCTTCATGCGTTACGTGTTACCTTTATGCGTTACGTGTTACCTTTATGCATTACGTGTTACCTTTATGCGTTACGTGTTACCTTTATGCGTTACGTGTTACCTTTATGCGTTACGTGTTACCTTTATGCGTTGCGTGTTACCTTTATGCATGACGATCTTCTCTAGCTTGCGTTTCGCTGCCGCCCGCTCGACTGTCTTCTCATCAATCGTGTCGGCAGTGACGAAGCGGAAGATGACGACGGGCTTCATCTGACCGATGCGATGACAGCGGTCCTGGGCCTGCAGGTCCGACTGCGGATTCTGTATAGACAAGATTCTGTAGAGACGGCCAGAGACAAGTAAGTCAAAACGAGGCCACAATTAAAAAAATCTTTGTTTGCCCTCACCCGACCCAGGATGAAAAGTTTGAGTAGGTAGGCTTTTTTGAGGGGGGGTCTTTTCACAAATTTAGCATGGTGTCTACATGCTCGGGCGTGCTTGTGTGTAGATACCTTTTATGTTGAATGTTTGTTTTTCTTGGTACATATAATGTATTGCCTACAGATTTATATAATGTACAGTGATACAATTTGTAAAAAAATGGGAAAGATCAATAACAATTTTTGAGTCGGCCCCTTTTTGGCAAGTCGGTCGGGTGAGGGCAAAACGAGCATGCATGCAGCAGTGTAGGGCTACAAAGAACAATGTTCATTGCATCTCAGACAGTAAAATGGACTAGCTACAGCAGCGAAAAAAATACACGGGAGCGGCGAGCGATTTCTCTCCCGTCAGCTTTCAAAGCGCTCTGGTAACACCAATTATGAGAGCGAAAATTTTGGAAGATACGAGAAAAAATCGCTCCCGTGCCGCCGGCAGCGTTCGAAATTAGTTCCGACCCGGGGGCCCGAGGCCCCGAGGCCACCAAGTTTTTGCTCGTGCCACCATCTCTACGAAACTCCCGGTCCTCCTCACCGGCACTTTTTCCCCTGATATCACGCTGACTTCTAAACGGGAGCGCATAATACGACCCGTTTCTCAACGTAGACGGGGTATCCAAAAACAACAAGAGCTGCATAAACTCCCTCAATGCATGATTCGCCACACGAACAAAAACTCGCGACAGTCTAAGAAATCGATTGCCCGGCATGTAGTGCAGCCCAGTGTTTTTATGACCGCATAACAATAAGTTTTTATATCGCAGGGTTTATCGGGGGGAGTGAGGGCACGACCAGTGACACCTGACACGCACGTAATCAAAGCTGTTAACTGAATTCGTCACTTTTAGAAAGTGGACTATTTTTATTCAGTTAGATATCTAGAAGCAATGTAAACTTACCCAGGGGGCAAACCCCCATTTTTGGGGTCAACCAGACATGGGGTGTTGTAAAAGGTTGTTTAGTATCAACGTGTTCAGGAGACGTCCCTGAACACCTTCCAGGTGGACTACCTTAAAAATATGCTGCTGAAAAAAATGGCGGCCATTTTTCAAAATGCCCACCATTTCTAACTAATATTAACCAATTTCGAAGATAATGTTTGAATAGAACTTCCTTTAACCACGTGTGTGGTATCATATTAAAGGGAATTGAATTTTCTATAAGATGATACCACATTTAATGGGCTTGGTGGTGATTATCGTAACAATTTTAGGCCAAAAATGTGATTTTTTACCATTTTTTCCCAAAATATGAACTGCACCAAAATAAATTTTTTCTCCATATTTCAAAAATCCTTTTCAGTAATGCATTGAAACTTTCCAGAAAACTGCCCATATGTATGGTTATTATTGTGTGAAGAGAAAAAGTTTATTGCTTTTCTAACAATAAAGTTATAGTGCTCCAAACTTAAAATTTTGATATTAGCTAAAACAGCATTTTGTACATTACACACAGGCTTGTCTCCCGCTATTATCCTCTTTTCACAGAGTCATTTCCCCGCGCACCCTAAGTCACACATGGTGAAATATGGTTTATTTTGACTCTCTGCATCTCTAGTATTAGTGATTAAGACAAAAATAAAAAACAAAAAAATTGTGCCTGCTAGTTCGATAGTTGGCCTATAGGTGTCCTTTTATGCTAAGCAGCCATTTTTCATGACATTGTCATGTAAATGAACAAATAATTATCAGCGCCAATCACAAGCATCCTGCATTCTGTAAGTATTATATATAGGCAAGCCTATAATAGTACATTTGTACACGACAATAAGAGAGTGTTATTACGTAAGGTCAACTTGAAATGCCAGTGTAATTATAATACACAATTTGGTGAGGTTATACGAAACACACACGACACACCCGCACACACACACAAACACAGCACACACGCACACCACACAACACACACACGTACCACACCACACACACACACACACACCACGAGCACGCGCTACACACATGCGTGCACGCCACATCACACATTGCGTGCAGCGGCACACACACACGACACACACACACACAACACACACAGCACACACACACACCACACACACACACCCGACACATATGAGACGCAGTACCGATCAAGAAGAATCATCGTGTGTGAGTTTAGCAATGTGATCTTACTGTTGGGCACGCTGTTCATCCAATGTCACAACTACCATGAAGCACGTTTGCAAGATCACAGGGTAGGCAGGTGCAGAATAATATTCTCAGTCGCCCTGTTGCAGCTGGTCTATGCCAGGAAGGGACTGCCAAAAAGATATTTGGTGAGAAAGCTGACTACTACCAGACCATGCATGCCCTCAGAATCCTGAGCGAAGCTATGTGACACCTGTACTGGGAAGCATTCGAGGCATGGGCAGCAGATAGAGAAACAGATTACTGGCAGCCACAGGTGGAATCTGTCTTGAAGATGTTGTTTGAAAAAGACATTATTGCCACTCAGAAGTTAGAGATGATTCAGAAGTTCCATGAACAGTTAGCAGCCCTGCAGGAACAGATGATGCTTTTCCAAGAATCACTGGTTGAGCAACCAACAGCAATTCTTTGGTTCATCTTTCTGGATATGTCAGACATTCTTTACAGGTTTATCTACTACCAGCAAGAAGCTGACTAGGTAGGACATCTCTCTGAATCATCACGAATGCTACCTTACCTCACAGCAGCAGGGCACTACAAATATGGGCAGCAGTCTTTGCCTCTCTATCTGTTTGAGATGAAGAAACTACCTGAAACAGCCCCAGATGTACATGAAGCACTAATAGCAGACCTGTGCATTTGTCGGGAGGAGAGCAGATGGCAAGCACAATAGTGCCTCTCCTGACATGCTTCTGGAACAGACTTACAATGCAGATGCCAAGGAAGCGAGTGGCATTACACTAAACCCTGCCGCATTGATGAAATGGGATACACAAAACCCATCACTGCTGCTGTCTCTGCAGAGTTGAAATCGATGCTACATCTTCATTTATCCAGCCCTCACCATGAATCTGGTGTAAGTCGAGTCACAAGAAATGCAGAGATGGTGATCAAGGTAATGGCAGCAGTCGAGACAAATCCATTCAGTGCAACCACAACATCTCTGATAAATATAGCAACTGGGCAATGCGCTGATTGCAACGTTAAGGACAGCTTTACCAGTGTGAAAAAACTGGGTCTGGAGGCACTCTCTCAGTCACTGACCAGTGATCAGAAGAAGACAAGTATTGTGAAGCTGAACA
>NW_014578359.1:0-886 GCF_000485595.1 Priapulus caudatus
GGAGAAGAAAAGGGAGAGTTGTGTTTTTTTTAGAAAAGCACGGCTATAACCACATAAACGCAATAGAAGCTTCTTCGTATAAATAATTTTATTGCATGCTAATATAATATTAATGCCATTCACATAAACATGAATACATGTCGTCTTCAAAAACTATAACTCACTGGGGCCCGAAACCACGAATCAGAAGAATTCTACAATTCAAACGTAGCTAAATGCAAAAGTTAGATCGCAGTGTCGTATCAAATTGGACGTCAGGCATGATGACGTCACAGCGTCCGGCGCAACCCTCTATCAACAAACAATCTTTCATCGTCCCACGCCTCCACAGATATATACACACAATTCTCGCATCGATTTGCTTCGTTATTTACCTCGACTTTCAATTAAAAAAACCCCATCATTCAATATGTTACGCAACGGACACTTAGCACTTTAATGGAGAAATAATTTCGAAAATAATATTCGATTGGCCGAAAATACAGTGGATAAACATTGCCATCACCTCACTTCACCGATTCGTCGAGTATTAAATATAGCGCCTCAGCCATTCATTTGTTTCTAAACATTACACATAATTATATATTGCGAAGATTATATAAATATAAATATATATATCTATATATATACATACATATAAATACATATATATACATATACATATATATATATACATATAAATATACATATACATATATATATATATATATTATTATTATATTATTATATTTATTTATATTATAAACCGCACGTATGTACTTTAATACACTGGAATATTCTATTGGCACCATGAATTCTTACATTTTGATATACAGCACTGGTAAATTAATACATCCTCACCATATATATATATATATATATATATATATATATATATATATATATA
>NW_014578359.1:4110-6701 GCF_000485595.1 Priapulus caudatus
TCATTTATTCATTCGATGCATTTAATATTGTGACCAGTAGAAAAATGAACGTAACCATATGCTATGGATAATAACAGATTTAACATATTCACGGGTAAATCATCATAGAATGAATCAGGGAGATAACATATTGTTATTGTTATATTGTACATTGCGTTATAATTAACCAGTGGCGCTTTTAGCCAGACGAGGCTGTGCGACGAATTGTCTTTACTTCTAATTCCCTGGCAAGTTATTGTTGTTATTGTAATGGCATGGGACGTCGTGCTCGTATGTATACGTAGCCCCACCGCGCACCCTAATGATTACAGGCGCATTAATATCAGGAGTAGATAATAGGGATAGATTCTCTATTATCCCCTATCCCCCCTATTACCCCCTATTACCCCCCATTATCCCCTATTATTCCCTAATAGGGATAGATTCCCTATTATCTACTCCTGATTAATATGTCACTAATAGTGGAAGCAGCTGGTGAGAAACTGAACGCAATGTACAATACAGCATTAGCACTACCATCTCTCCTGCGTTAGTTACCCGGCCACTAACCTGATGTCGTCGATGATTCCTCCGCCGTCCGCGGGAGGGCGGCAGCTTCGAACCTGTGCCTGTCGTGTGCTGAGGACTCGTACAGCTTGCTGCCTCCTCCCATGCCTCCCATACCTCTTCCTAGACCTCCCATGCCTCCTCCCATGCCTCCTCCCATGCCAGTATCCATGGAGCTCGGTGTCATGGTCCGCGGGTCGCCGCCCATGTAACTGCAGCGCACGGTGTGTAACAGCAGCGGTTACATATAGATATACCAAGTAATGTAGATACTCGGTTGTGTAGATACTATGTTATATAGGTAATAAGTTATATAGATACTATATCCAAACATCAGTCGTGGGTCAAATGATGACCTCGTGTAGTTTTGACTAGTCTTACCTAGTTTTATTTAGTTTTAATTGGTCTTATCTAGTATTAACTAATTTGATTTAGTTTCATTTAGCGTTATTTTGTCTTATCTATAGTCATATCTGGTTTTATCTAGTTTGACCTGATCTAGTTTGCTTTTGTCATCAAATGATGTTAATTAATAAACACCCATTATAACACCCACGTATCTCTATCGTTTCTCACTAATTTATACATTCTGTCGCGCACTTACGGGAGACCGCCAGGGGGCAGCATGCTACCGGATCCGGATGAGGCTGACCTCTGTGCGCTGGGTCGGGTCATGTCGGATGCTCCGCCCGCCATTCCGGATCGAGAGAATTCGCTGCCTCCGCTCGTCTGACCCTGTAGGTGACGATATATACACATGATATACACCATGAACAAAATTAATGTGAGTGTCTGTGTGCGCGCGAGCGCGTGCGTGCATGCTTGCGTGCGCGCGTGTGCGTGCGTGCGCATGTGCGCGTGTGTGTAGGTTTATGTGTTCGTGCGCGTGCGTGAGTTTGCATGTGCGCACTTGCAGTAAATTGCAATCGAATACAAGCCCAAAACATAAAACGAGCATTAACCCTTTAAAAGACTCTCGCAGACGACTTCCGCTCACCCGACTTCCGCTGCGCCAGAACTTGAACGTGTCGGCGTCGATGCTGAACGGCGATTTTGGCACGGTGCCAAGCGCGCTCTTGGCACGCGGGATGTCGATGGACATGCTGCTGACCAGGGATTCATTGATGGCTTCACTAGACCCTCCCGCCTTCCTGCGGCGACTGCGAACACAAACACACAACGACGATGAGCCATCTCTCACGGTATGCGAACATATACACAGGGGCACGGGCGCTGCCCCACTAGATTTTGGAGCAAAATTTAAAAAAATAAATTGTTCTACTAAAAGAGAATTGTCGTCGTCAGAATGAAGGCTGTACATGTACTCAAAAGTGCCTCAAATCCCATCTCCTGCTATCTACATTTTTACAATTTTCTGTGGGAGGACCCCCAGACCCCCCCACCTGTTTCTCACCCCTCCTTGAAATCCTGGATCCGCCACTGCCCCCCTAGGAATTTGCTCAGCCTACGGCCCTGGAACATTAGACGCGGACTTACTGCAGCAAGGCAACAGCCGTGAGGATGAAGGCAAGCAGCAGCAGCGCGATTAGTGGGAAAATGATCCCGAAGATGGCGCCACGTGACAGTCCAGCTCTATCTCCGGGGCCGAGCACGACTGCCTCGAGCGCTTGAGGATCTGAAAGCGAGTAACGAAGAAACATTGTGACCTGTGTGTGCCATAAAGAGGTGGAGAAGGAGGAGGAGGTGGAGGAGGAGGAGGAGGAGGAGAGTCATCTAGTTGCACGCGAGAGTTCACTCACGATGGCGGAAAAGACGAAAAGGAAGAAGACGAAGAAGACGACGACGACGACGACGACGACGACGACGACGACGACGACAAAGACGAAGACGAAGAAGAAGAAGAAGAGAAGACAAACAATAACAACAACAACAACAAGAAAAAAAGTTTAATAAAAGAATGCGCCATTGACGTCTTTCACATCGACTTCTCCCTCTCTCTCGCGCTCTCTCTCTCTCTCTTTCTCTCTCTCTCTCTCTCTCTCTCTCTCTCTCTCTCTCTCTCTTGTACTTTCTCATTCTCCTTC
>NW_014578359.1:6722-8692 GCF_000485595.1 Priapulus caudatus
TTTTCTCTCTCTCTCTCTCTCTCTCTCTCTCTCTCTCTCTCTCTCTCTCTCTCTCTCTCTCTCTCTCTCTCTCTCTCTCTCTCTCTCTCTCTCTCTCTCTTCTCTCTCTCTCTCTCTCTCTCTCTCTCTCTCTCTCTCCCTCTCTCTCTTCCTCTTTCTTCACCCCCCCTCTCTCTCTTTCTCGCCTACCTTCGCATACGGGTGCTGCGCTGCTCCATAACCCTGCAGCCGTACACGTTCTCACGGCCTCGCCAGCAAGGATCTTGCCCAGGTCGCATCCGTACTCCACGACGCTGCCGTACAGGGTAGAGTTGTGCAGCAGACCCACGTAGCCGTTGACGGGAGCTAGGGGTCGGCTGCAGTCCACCACTGTATACCGACGACAGACGACGGTGAGTGTGGGGGACGATGGTGATGATGATGATGATGATGATGATGATGATGATGATGATGATGATGATGATGATGATGATGGTGGTGGTGGTGGAGGGGGTAATGATGGTGGAGGGGGTGATGATGGTGGCGATGACTATAATGATAATAATGATGATAATGAGGATGAGGAGGCAGGGGACAGGGAAGAAGAGGAGAGGGGGGAGGAGGACAAGGAGGAGGAGGAGAGGATGAGGATGAGAAGAAAGGGGAGGAGGAGACGGAGAAGGATGATGAGGAGGAAAATAGGGATGATGAAGACAACGACGATGATGATGATACGAACACACCACACAGGAATGACTCAATTACATAATTAGCTATTGTATAATTTCATCAAGTTTTCAATTGCCATCATTTATAACACGCACATAATACGACTCAAAGAGGTGGAGATTATTCTGAAAATTAGAAGAATTC
The DNA here is from genome assembly GCF_000485595.1 of Priapulus caudatus. Lineage (NCBI taxonomy): Eukaryota > Metazoa > Priapulida > Priapulimorpha > Priapulimorphida > Priapulidae > Priapulus > Priapulus caudatus. The sequence goes on from NW_014578359.1 coordinate 7,575, forward strand.
TAGGAAACGCACGAGTATTAGGCCACCATGTGACGCCATCTTGTCATTCAGCATGTCACCAAGACAGGCCTATCTCTAACGTCTCACCAGCAGACGAACTTACGTGTGCACGGTGCGTCGGCGCCGCTCCACACGCCATCTACCGAGCAGTGTCGCAGCGGCAGCGCCGTCGTGTATCCTTCCTTGCAGCTGACGCGTAGCTGGCTGAAGGTGGTCGTTGTCCCGTTGATCATTCGGTGGTGACCGTTGGCGATGTCTGGATGCGGTCCGCAGTTCCGCACAACCACTGCGCATGCGCGAAAGACGGAGCGGTCACGGCGCGAAGGTCACGAGCTTACAGGTCACGTGTTTATACGTCAGCATGACGTGTGAGAAGGGGGCGTGTACGTAAGTAGTCAATATCTATCTATCCTGTACGGTCTCACAGCGAAGGAGATATCAATCAAATATATATATCGTAACTCTATCAATCGCGAAAGAGTTACTGCGACATGTGTACGGGCAACACGGGCAACATGTCACAACATTATCACAACATTATCACAACATGTCGCAGCATTATCGCAACACGTCGCAACATTATCGCAACACGTCGCAACATCATCGAAACATTAGGTCAACACTCACCGCACAGCGACTTGACGCCACCGCTACGTGGCGCCACCCAGCGGCCGTTAGGAGCGCAGAACATGGTGTCGGGACCGGACAGGATGTGCCCGGAGGAGCAGCGGGCTTCAGTCTTGGAGCCGATGCGGATCTCATCCCCTCTCATCCTCCAGATGCCGTTAGTGAGGGGCGTCGGTAGGGGGCAGTCCAGGCGACGAAACTCCACCCCAACTACAGCAGAGAGGAGGAGGGGGAGGGGTTAGATTGGTGTTTATTGATTATTAATTATTATTATTTTTATATTATTATTATATTACATATATATATTTATTATAATTTTATTCATTGTCAGTTTTATTGATTGTTTGTATTACTTTTAATAACCGCACACACACACACACGCACGCACACACACACGTACGTACGCACGCACGTACGCACGCACACACACACACACACACACACACACACACACACACACACGACTACACACGACACACACACGACTACAC
>NW_014578359.1:9732-19640 GCF_000485595.1 Priapulus caudatus
CTCCCCCTCTCCCTCCTCCTTCCCCTCCTCCCCTCCTCACCTTCCTCTTCCTTACCTGCCATCAACATCATCATGCACGGTCGTATGCAGATCCTCTGTTCGGACACTATCTCTCCCCCTCTCCATCCTTCTCCCATCTCTCCCTCCTCCCTCCTCCTCCCTCCTTCTTTCCCTCCTCCCCTCCACCTCTTCCTTACCTGCCATCAACATCATCATGCACGGTCGTATGCAGATCCTCTGTTCGGACACTATCTCTCCCCCTCTCCATCCTTCTCCCATCTCTCCCTCCTCCCTCCTCCTCCCTCCTTCTTTCCCTCCTCCCCTCCACCTCTTCCTTACCTGCCATCATCATCATCATCATGCACGGTCGTATACAGATCCTCTGTTCGGACACCATCTCTCCCCCTCTCCCTCCTTCTCCCATCTCTCCCTCCTCCCTCCTCCTCCCTCCTTCTTTCCCTCCTCCCCTCCACCTCTTCCTTACCTGCCATCATCATCATCATCATGCACGGTCGTATACAGATCCTCTGTTCAGACACCATCGGCGTGCTGCGATGACGCATCACTCCAGGCTTGTAGCGGTTCGTGTCGTACGGGAACAGGAAGTAGAAACAGTCGTCGTCCGTGAATTGCACGTCGTCGCGGTCGCCCGTCGCGCGAGGTCGCCAGAACTGCAGCGACGTGATGCCGTTGACGAGAGAGCCGCTGACGCGCGTGACGTCACGCCGTACGTCGGGCCGCGGCGGTCCGTAGCCGTCCAAGTGCCTGCGCATGCGCGGTGAGAGAGTGAGAGAGAGGTGAATACAAGATGGCGGCGGTGACGATGGTGAGTCTTAGTCATGTAGTCGTCGTCGTCGTCGCCGTCGTCGTCGTCGTCGTCGTCGTCGTCGTCGTCGTCGTCGTCGTCGTCGTCGTCGTCGTCGTCGTCATTATTATAATTATGATTATGATGATGATGATGATTATTATTATTATTATTATTTGTAATATATTATTTGTAGTGGTAATTGTGTTGTTGTTGTTGTTGTTGTTGTTGTTGTTGTTGCTAATGTTGCTGTTATTATAATAATAATAATTATTATTATTACTATTACTAATCATTATATTATCAATAGCATGTCATCATTAGCATGCACATTTAACGATCGCTGAGATTGGACAAAAATCGATAGGTAATCATTAAATCAATACGTCGAATCGACACGCTCCCGTGAGCTGTGTGCAGGAGAGGGGAGAGGTGGGTACGTGATGTCGGCGCGATCTTTTCCCCGCGTGTACTCACCCATCAATGAGGGTAACGTTGCCTGTCTCCGGGCTCACCCATCCGTACACGACGTCAGAATCCGGCTGCAAGCAGACACCGCATAACGCGTAAATCAACATGGCGGATAGCAAGGAAAGATGGCGGATGTCACAGAAAAATGGTGGATATCAAATAAAGATACGAAGGAAACATTGCGGAAACCGATGAAATATGGCAGAAACCAAAGAGATATTGCAGATACCAATGACAAGATGGCGGATACCAAAGAAACATGGTGGACACCAAAGGAACATGGCAGACATTAAAGGAAGATGGCGAATACCCAAAGAAACATGCCGCGAATCGTGAAATTTACCGTAAAACCGCTCACAACACAGCACCCTATCATCAGAAACTCTCCCCTACCATGAAACAATCCACCTAATATGAGACACTACCCCTACCATGAGACGCCCCCTACCATGAGACAGTCCACCTAATAGGAGACACTCCCCTTATCATAAGACTTACCCTCACCATGAGACGTCCCCTAACATAAGATGGTCCCCTTATCATAAGACGCCCCCTACCATAAGACGCCCCCCTAACATGAGACACTCCCCTAACATGAAACACTCCCCTACCATGAGAAGCCCCCCTACCATAAGACGCCCCTTACCATAAGACGCCCCCCTACCATAAAACACTCCCCTAACATGAAACACTGCCCTTACCATGAGACGCCCTCCTACCATAAAACACTCCCCTAACATGAGACGCTCCCCTAATATGAAACACTCCCCTAACATGAGACGCTCCCCCTACCATGAGACGCCCCCCTAACATGAGACGCTCCCCTAACATAAGACGCCCCCCCTAACATGAGACGCCCTCCTAACATAAGACGGTCCCCGTACCATGAGACGGTCCCTTGAGAAGCCAATTCCCGTCCAGTCGAGTCCGTAGTTTTTCGCCTGCACGCCGAACCGTATGCTGTCGTTCTGCGCGTTGTAGGCCCACATGGCCCGGTAGCGACATTCGGGGATGCTCGGGGTCCTGGAGTCGAACTCACAGTGAGCAGGCATCTGCCACATTCCCATGCAGACGGTGAAGAATGGACTGGCAGGATCTGTGGGCAGTAGCGGCAGCAGCAGCGGCAGCGGTGGCATTAGTAACATGTAGACACAAGTATAGTCACGAGCTATAGCTCAAGAGCTAATAATACCTTATAGCTAGGTATTATAAGCTATTGGTATATAATATATATATATATATATATATATATATATCTATTATATAATATAGGTATATTATTACTGTTAATGTAGTTGATAGACAATCGTATTAGAAATCTAGGCCGTACATCTTCGTATTAACACGTGCTAACTGCCACATGTGTCTCGATGAGACATAGCTTATCTTGACCATGAATTGCACCTATACCGTATAATCATACTCTAATATATATGATATATTCTTCATGTCATACTTTATACATACATGTATGCTATATTATTGATTGCAGCGCGTACCTTCTTCCCAGGTGTCCCCCGTTACTGCTAGCATAGACGATCAATCCAGGGTAAGATTTCTGCAACCGCGACGTCCGGCCTTCGCGATTGGCTGGCCAATCCTGACGCCCCTGTCGAAGTTCGCGTAACGTGGTGCGTCCGCTCACTCCCTGACCCCTGCCTGCGGCGCGACCTTCGCCTTGACCTTCATTATCAACCTGATCGCCTGTAAAACCGCACGTTGGAGTTATAGTCGAATGTCACCGCCGCTAGCGCACGGCTTGTAAAGGGAGAGCGGGAATTAGGTGTGGAAATAAATGGACAGAAAGAGAGAGAGAGAGAGAGAGAGAGAGAGAGAGAGCAGAGAGAGCGGCGAGAGAGAACGAAGAGAGAGACGAGCGAACAGAGATAGATAGGAGAGAGAGAAGAGAAAGAAAGAGAGAGAGAGCGAGGAGAGAGAACGAGAGAGAGAGAGAGAGCGAGACAGAGATAGATACGAGAGAGAGAGAAAGAAAGAGAGAAGAGGAGGAAGAGAGAACGAGAGAGAGAGCGCGCGCGGCGAGAGAGAACGAGAGAGAACGAGAGAGAACGAGAGAGAGAGAGAAGAGAGAGAGAGAGCAGAGACAGAGAGAGAGCGAGACAGAGAGAGGAGAGAGAGAGAGAGAGAGAGAGAGAGGAGAGAGACGAGAGAGCGGCGCGGGAGAGAGAACGAGAGAGAGAGAACGAGAGAGAGAGAGCGAGACAGAGATAGATAGAGAGAGAGAGAGCAAAGAAACGAGAGAGAGAGAGCGAGGCGAGAGAGAACGAGAGAGAGAGAAAGCGAGACAGAGATAGATAAGAGAGAGAGAGAAAGAAAGAGAGAGGAGCGAGGGAGAGAGAACGAGAGAGAGAGCGCGCGCGCAGCGACGAGATACGAGAAGAGAACGAGAGAGAGCAGAGAGAAGGAGAGAGAGGAGAGAGCGAGAGACAGAGAGAGAGAGAGAGACAGACAGAGAGAGAGAGAGAGAGAGCAGAGGAGAGAGAGCAGAGAGAGAGAGAGAGCGATAGCGAAACAGAGAGCGAGGAAGAGTTAGCGCGCGTGCGAAAGACAAACACAAAGACGGCTACAAGCAACAGCAGCAGCAGCAGCAGCAGCAGCAGTAGCAACAACAACAACAACAACAACAACAACAACAACAACACCATCACCACCACCATCACCGCCAGTACTCACCGGGTATGACGCGTATATAAACGTCCAGCATCACTGGCGGCACGGTCGGTATCTCGCACGTGTACATTCCGGAGTCACCGTACGTGATGTGCCTGATGCGCAGCCTCACAGTCCGCTCCCGCTCCGACCCGCGTCACGATGCTGCTGAAGCGTGCATCATCGACCAGCCGCGCTCCGTTAGCCGTCAGCATGCGCGGACTCGTGCCGTCGTTCGAGTGAAGCCAGATCACCTGCGGATGCGGAAGAGGATGATGATGATGGTGATCGGATGCTGACGAGGCGGTGTGTGTGTGCGGCGCGCGCGTGTGCGTGTGTGTGTGTGTGTGCTGTGTGTGTTGTGTGTGTGTGTGTGTGTGTGTGTGTGTGTGTGTGTGTGGTGTGTGTTTGTGTGTGTGTGATGGGGAGGGCGGAGTTTGTCGTCATGCGTTGTTTGTTGTTTACTTGATGTTTATGTGTGTTGATTTGACGTGTACTTGACATTGCTTGTGTTTACTCGTGTGTTTGTTTTAATGTGTTGATTTGATGTGTATACTTGACATTTACTTGTGTTTACTTGGTGAGCGTACTTGCTGGGTTGATTCTGTTTATGTGATGTTTAATTGTTGTCTTTATACGTGTTCATCATTGTTTCATGTTACTTATTGTGACGGCACAGCACAGCAGCACACGCACGCACGCACACGAAGCGCACGCAGCGCACACCACACACACACACACACACACACAACACACACACACACACAACACACATCTACTAGCGGACTTCTACGTTAAGGTTGTCGACGTGGGCGACGACCCGCAGGTCAGCTCAACGTTGGGCTCCCGCCGGTATCTCAGAGTCTCCGCTAGCTCGGCTGATTACAGCTAGAGTTTCAACCTCTACCTGTACCTACAGCCTGTACCTATACCTGTATACCTATACCTGTGCCTGTACCAGCCGCCACCTGCAGACGAAGAACAGAGAATTAATATCCGATATGCAAACCCACAGCGAATTTATGTGTTAAGTAGTAGAATGGAATGCGTGAAAGAGAGGGAGAGAGAGAGAGAGAGAGAAAGAGAGAGAGAGAGAGAGAGAGAGAGAAGGGAGAGAGAGAGAGAGAGAGAAAGAAAGAGAGAGAGAGAGAGAGAGAGAGCAGTAGAGATGGTAAGAGAGAGAGCGAAGAGAGAGAAAGGTAGAGAATGAGAGAAAGAGAGAAGAGAAGCGAAGAAAGAGAGATAGCTAGGGTGGAGCTGGAAGTGAAGACTGGCATGTGGCCGCGCACATTTTTCGCACACTGGCGCGGGCCATCGTCTACGATGTCGATACTCTGTCCGTTGGAAGCGAAGGTCAGCCATCTGCCGTCACGTCAATCGGCGCCGGCGTGCTGTACTGGCACAGTCTGCGCTCGCCATATGGCAAGCCGTGGCGTGTTGACGATGTTGACGCCGTTGCCATTGGAAACGTAGATGACGCCGCCGGCGCCAGTGGTCGGTAGGTGGCCACCGAGCGTGACGTTGCTCTGTGCATGGACGACGTTCACTCCCGCTGGTGTACGACCGGATTGCCAAATCCGTCGGCGCGCGCCCGCCCGCGCTTCCGTCGTCGTCTGCAATGACCGACGCTGATCACGTGAGGGGGTGTACGCCAGTTCGGTCTGCTACGTGTTGGTCACACCGCAACACAACAACGAGCACGACAGCACAAACAACAACAACAACAACAACAACAACAACAACAACAACAACAACTATTAAATGTCTCGGCGTGAAAAATATAGTAAATGGTTGTGACACCGTAAGCGATGACATAATTCTATAAATTAATAATGAAAATACGTTTTATTTATGAATTAGGTTACAAAACAACAACAACTACAAACAACAACAAACAACAAAAACAACTACTACTACGATGAGCTAGAGTAAGCGACGTGCTACGACGTCGGTTTACTCACGCCGCATGCACTTCGCAGCAGATCCGGTGAGCGGAGACGGCGGGTGGCGCCAGGTGCTTCCGGATGTCGCGCGTTGACTCCACAAACTCGTTGGCGCTGTGCTGGGAACAGGAAGTAGTGGCAGTCGTCGTCGGCGTCGCGAACGCCGCGTCGCGTCGAGCGTCGCCGCTGTCGCGCGCGTCGCCAGAACTGCAGCGTCGTGACGCCGTCAGCGCAGCGACGAGTGCGGCCAGCGTCACGTCACTGACGCGGTCCTGCAGAGGGCTCCCGTAGTAGAGCAGAAAGCTGTGAGGGGGAAGAGAGAGAAGAGGACATGTAGTAGAGCAGGAAGCTTTGAGGGGGAAGAGAGAGAAGAGGACATGTAGTAGAGCAGGAAGCTGTGAGGGGGAAGAGAGAGAAGAGGACATGTAGTAGAGCAGGACGCTGTGAGGGGAAAGAGAGAGAAGAGGACATGTAGTAGAGCAGGAAGCTGTGAAGGGGAAGAGAGGGAAGAGGACATGTAGTAGAGGATGAAGCTGTGAGAGGGAATAGAGAGAGAGAGAGAGAGAGAGAGAGAGAGAGAGAGAGAGAGAGAGAAGACATGTAGTAGAGCAGGAAGCTGTGAGGAGGAAGACAGAGAAGAGGACATGTAGTAGAGCAGGAAGCTGTGAGGGGGAAGAGAGAGAAGAGCACATGTAATAGAGCAGGAAGCTGTGAGGAGGAAGAGAGAGAGAAAAATACGGTGTAGAACCGTAACAGGATGATTGCTTAGGGAACAGGTGGATAGATTTACCAGGGAATCATCAGGTGCCCTCGGGAGATAGATCTATCAGAGGATAGATCCATCAAGGAATAGATAACCAGATGATAGATCCATCAGGGGATAGATCCATTAGGGGATAGATCCATCAGGGGATAGATCCATCAGGGGCTAGATCCATCAGGGGATAGATTCATCAGGGGATAGATCCATCAGGGGATAGATCCATCGGAAGATAGATCCATCAGGGGATAGATTCATCAGGGGATAGATCCATCAGGGGATAGATCCATTAGGGGATAGATCCATCAGGGGATAGATTCATCAGGGGATAGATCCATCAGGGATAGATCCATCGAAGATAGATCCATCAGGGGATAGATTCATCAGGGGATAGATCCATCAGGAGATAGATCCATCAGAGATAGATCCATCAGGGGATAGATCCATCAGAGGATAGATTCATCAGGGGATAGATCCATCAGGGGATAGGTAATTAAGGGTTATGTACTGACCATCAATCAATGTTGCGTGTCCATTATTGCTGATCCATCGTAGACAACATCAGAGTTGCTCTGCAAAACAGAATCAATCTTCAGCGTATATATAGGTCTCCTAATGCAACCAGTCCCTTCGCTCTCTGTCATTCCTGCCCCCATCTCTATGTCTTCGCACCAGCTCTAAAGCCTATACAGTCGTCTATTGTCGCTCTCTCATCAATCAATCCAAGCTCAACCTCCCCGCCATTTCTGGCCCACCTCTATTGCCTCCGCGGCAGATCTAAACTTTTCCAGTAGTGCGGTCGCTGTCTTCCCAAACAAACCCAAACCGTGGCGTTCTCTGTCATTCCTGCCCTTACGTCTATTGTCTCTGCACGTGAAGGTAAAACCTACCATCGTTCGATCATCAGAGAAGCCGATGCCGCGTCCAATGAAGCCCGAGGTTGTTTGCATTGATCGTAAAGCGAACGCTATCGTTGACTGCATCGTAGCCGCCAGGAGGCGGCGGTATCTGCAGGCTGGCAATGGCGACGCTTCGTTGAAGGAGCAGCGAGCCGAGGGAACTGCCACATGCCCTGACAGTCGGACACGAAGGGTTCCGTAAATCTCGTCACCTACGGAAAATGTCGAACCTCCGTCGATTAGACTATAATACCTGAATTATGCTGGGAGTCTAGATTAGACCTCCACGGACTTGAAAAATATTATATAATAACGGCGCGCTAGTCTTGTAGAAAATTTGTTTATATATATATATGTGTTAGATATATTAGGTGTTTGCTCGCACACGTTACGTTGAATGTAATTGCATTTAAGCGTCTCGAAATTGAATATAAGCAGTCTAAATAGGAAATGGTTCTTTTTCAAGACCATTCCTCTTTATTGTTCATGACGCTTAAAAATTCACATCATGAAACCGTTATTGTAATAGCAATATCACTTATTTGTCAATATATCGATATAATAATATATCATTATAACAATACAACAGTTATTAATACGTGTAAATTCTAATACACAGAATTAATGTAACATTATCATTCGAACATGCACATATCGGACACCGATAAACGTTAACAGACGATCCTAAGTTACTAACATGGATCACAGTTGATGATATACACATGCGAACGTTAGATATGCAGGTTAAACAATTATATCAATGATGGTCATCATGAAGAGTCGTGACTGTCTAACGATAAACACTCGATACACAACGATACGCTACGATACACTACGATACACTCAATACATACAAACGGTGATGCGTAACCATACAAAGAACAATACAATTGTGAAACAATGAACTGAACAATGGCGATCCAACAATGCAGTCAATGGAACGATTTTCCCGCATTAGCCTGCGGCAATGTAGTTGTTATATGACTGGATGCCATTAACTGGATGACAACGGATGACACCCATGCTATTAAGATGAAAATGCACGGTATATTAGCACGTTGTTCACGATGCATGATATATAATATATAACATGCTACATGATGTGTTACGATGTGGCCATCTGGCTACGTCAATGCGCTAATGCGATCACATCGCGTCCAGCGAGAAACACCTGAAAATGAAGTCGCAGATGAGTTGGTTGTGATTCGATGGATGCGTCTGTGGTGATTAACTAAGAAACAATGGAGGTCAGCGTGTTATTATGAACAAAAAACAGTTGAGGAGCTAAACAGAAAAAGAATGAAAGAGAGAGAGAGAGAGAGAGAGCGAGAAAGAGAGAGAGAGAGAGAGAGAGAGAGAGACTGACACGTTCGTTAAAAAAACAAAATACCTCCACGGGAATATGGCTGCCCCGCGTGTGCGGAAACATTGAAGTCAGGCTGGAATACGAGCGTGCTAGAGTCCCCTAGCTGCACCATCTCCTGGGGGTGCCCACCGCCAGGAATCAAGTTGACACCTTGGAAGGCGGGATGGAGGGGATTGACTGGAGTAGAGTCTCCGCTACCATCCGGGGTTGTGTCGGCAGGTGAAGGCGGCATGGATACGACAATGTCTGTGCGCGTAAGCGTGGACGGAGGGGCGGGAGTGAAGCCATAACCATTGGGATGGACGGCCGAAAACTTCCTGTCCTTGTGGTAGTAGAAGAGCACTCTGAGAATGCTGACAGAGATTGGCTCGTTACGGTAGGATGGGTGGAAGGTGTCCACTGCAATACCGATACCTCCAGGGATGGACCTATCAGGATTTATTGTGGTTGAGCCAGGTCTAGTACCATCAGGGTTGTATGAAGTAGAACCATCAAGATTGTATGGAGTGGAACCATCAGGATTGATTGTGGTTGAACCAGGTCTGGAACCATCAGGGTTGAATGGAGTGGAACCAGGTCTAGTACCATGAGGGTAGAATTCAGTGGAACTATCAGGGTTTATTTTAGTTGAACCAGGTCTGGACCCATCAGGGTTGATTGTGGTTGAACCAGGTCTGGTACCATCAGGGTTGTATGGAGTGGAACCATCAGGATTAATTGTGGTCGAACCAGGTCTGGTACCATCAGGGTTGTATGGAGTGGAACCATCAGGATTAATTGTGGTCGAACCAGGTCTGGTACCATCAGGGTTGTATGGAGTGGAACCATCAGGATTAATTGTGGTCGAACCAGGTCTGGTACCATCAGGATTGATTGTGGTCAAACCAGGTCTCGTACCATCAGGATTGATTGTGGTTGAACCAGGTCTGGTACCATCAGGGTTGTATGGAGTGGAACCATCAGGATTAATTGTGGTCGAACCAGGTCTGGTACCATC
>NW_014578359.1:21616-23843 GCF_000485595.1 Priapulus caudatus
CTTTCTCTCTCATGGTACCCCTCAATCGCTAGCTCTGACTCTCTCTCTCTCTCTCTCTCTCTCTCTCTCTCTCTCTCTCTCTCTCTCTCTCAATCGCTCTCTCTCTCTCTTGCGCGCGTGTGCTCTCTGTTTCTCTCTGTTTTTATCCCTATGGCGCTCTTACTCAATTTATCTCTCTTTCTCCCTGTCTACGTGCCTGTCATTCTGTTTGTGTGACTATCTGTGTTTCTGTCTTTCTCTCACTCTCTACGCGCGCCTGTCTATCTATCTATCTGCCTGTCTGCCCATCGCGACGTCACCTCCACTCACGTTAAGGTTGCCTGCGTTTCGCACTGTACAGCTGAGTTCGATGGTGGCGCCAGCTGGCACCTCGGAATCCCGCGTCACTTCCACAATCATAGGCTCGTCCTCCGTCGGCGTCGGCGTCGGCGTCGTCTTCACCGACGGCTCTACGCGGTACGGAGTAGTGCTGACCTCTATCGGAGGCCGGAATGTCGTCGGCGGCGCGGCGGTCGTTGCCGGGGCGTCTGCGGGAAGCGGTGACACAAACGCCGACGGTGAGCGACGGAAGTTTGATTATTAATTGTTAATTGAAGAAGGTAATTGACCGACGGTGGGGGTTTGTGACTGTGCTGTAGGGACTGTAGCGGTATAGCGTGTTGACACGTTGTACGCATTCACGAGACCTATCAGACGAAATACAAGTTGTGTGTACGCGTGCGTGCGTGCGTGCGTGCGTACGTGTGTCCATACACTCACCTATGACGCTGATCGACACGTTCACCTGTACAGGTGGAATCGTCGGCACCTCGCAGGTATAGACTGCCGAGTCCGTTTTCCTCACGTCGGCTATACGCAGCCGTACTCCCCGCTGCTCGGGGCTGCCCGTCACGAGTGCGTGGAAGCGGGGATCGTCTATCAGTGTGGCGGCGTTAGCCGTTAACATGACTGGGCTCTGTGTCGGCTTAGACCTGATCCAGACAACCTGCAACATGCCCGAGCGATGATATATTTAATTAATAATAATATGAATAATATGTTTAATAGTATAACATATATATTTCTGTTGTTTGAAAAAAATAAACACAGAATAAGGCTGACAAACGCACAGAAAAAGATACTTGATTTTCAGCTGGTGAAATCAGATAAAGTATTTATTCGAATTTTCTTTCATAACAACACGTAAAGTTCGGTAATAAAATGTTTAGTTTTTTGTCTCAGCGTCTGTCGGGCGACCCCAAACCATTATAAATAATAAATAAATAAATAAAACAAACTATGATATATATATATAAATCGCTGGACAAAACTACCGACGGTGTTATGTTCACGGTGTTACGTCACGAGCTCTAGCTGTCAGTGTCCACTGACGTTCAGGTCTTCGACGTTGCTGACGATGCACGTGATCGTCGACCGTCGCTCGACAGGGACCTCAAGCATCCTGACTCACATCAATAATCATCGCCGTGGTTTACCTTACCGCGCCGGTGCGTCGCGCCGTCGTCAACTGGCCGTGCGGAGCCCTCAGTCGTCACCTCGGTGACCGGTGTCGGCGGAGGCCGCGTGACTGGCACGACCACCTCCGGGATCGAGGCGGGAATGATCCTGGTGGGCGGCGACCTTGAAAGGATAACGGACGAGAGTGAGATTAGGTTCGTGTCCGAACGCATAGAAATATATAAGAGACACTAATATATAGTCAAACTACATATATATTCTATGTCCAACCAAAGGAGGGGGTGGATACCTGGCTACCGTACTCAAGACATACCATGAAGAATTTTACACACGTCAGAGAAAGGGAGAGAGAGACTGCGAGAGAGGAACTTGAAGAAGACAGCTTGGAGAGAACACTTGAGAGAGACACGCCAAGAAAGAACACGCTGAAGAGACACTCATGAAAGAAAACACTCTAGAGAAAGACACCCTAAAGAAAGAAGGCCCATGAAAGAGACACCCTAGAGAGAGGCACCCGTAGAGAGAATACACCAGTCGCGGTCGTCTCTCCGTCATCCGGAGGCCGGGCGATGACTCACCGATGACAGTGACGTGTAAGGTGACGGAGACAGCGGCACTGCCGGAATCTGACACAGACGTAGTCGGCGTCGTCCTCCGGGCGCGACGTCATCGATTCGCAGCGTGACCCACGCGCGCGCCGGAGTGCCCGTCCGGCGCGCTGCTGAAGCGACGGTATGTCGGTGACGCGAGGCCACCTGCCCGTCAGCTT
>NW_014578359.1:27094-35339 GCF_000485595.1 Priapulus caudatus
GTACCATCAGGATTGATTGTGGTTGAACCAGGTCTAGTACCATCAGGATTGATTGTGGTTGAACCAGGTCTAGTACCATCAGGATTGATTGTGGTCGAACCAGGTCTAGTACCATCAGAGTTGTATGAACTAGGCCCAGTGCTAAACATATTTGGATTATATGTGGTAGATGTAGGCGAGAAGGATCCTAAAAAAATAAAAAAAGCATCAATTTAAATAAATTAGTAAATAAAAAAATATATAAAAACAAACAAACAAACGAACAAATAAAGAAATAAGTGTCCTAATGCTTCATAAGAGAAGAATTAAAACTTAAATTGGCCATCGACCGAGAAGGAGAACTTGTAATGCAAAGACCTATCCCGTTTATTCTTCATTAACGTGACCTGGTAAATACCACACCAACATAACACGACGTCCTGCTAGCCTGCAACCCTAAGAACAACAAACAATTAGTGGATGAGAACTGTCCACATTCTCATGTAGAGGCAAATGTAATAACCTTATCGTAAATATCGTGCAATTCAAACACTCTCGCGGGAAACAGACTTCTACAAACCAAAACACCCCTACCCCCACCGTAAAGCTGGGTTTACACTACCAACTTTGAGTTGGCGAATTGCCGAATTGCCAAATTAGAACATGTTCAAATCTCCCAACTAGCTGCTATCGATCGGTTGGACGAGCAACATTTGCGTTTACACTGCCAATTGTCAGTTGCGAAATTGCAAAGCTGATACAATTCAGCAATTCGCCAACACAAAGTTGGCAGTGTAAACCCAGCTTAACTCGTTCGAATCCGGCTCGCCGTACATACCTGCCGGATTTACTGTTCCAGTAGTGACGTCCATCGTGGCGATGTGGACGTCGGGTACAAGGGTGACGGCAGGGAGTCTGGTAGGTGGCAGGGCAGTCGCGGAGGGGTTCGGCGGTGGCGTGCTACCTCCACGCACGAACTGCTCGTCTGGAACGTTCACCGGTAGATCACCTGTGCAAATTATATACGATATTATATATATATATAATAATTAGTGCGAATATTTGCTAATTTTGCTCATTTTAATACTCGTAACACACACATACACACGTATGCGCATACACATACACGCACACGTCACACACACAAGGCATACGCATAGCACAGATACAACACGACACAGACGCACACACACACACACACATGCAATTACGTAGTACATCATGCGTCTTCACGCACGCACAAACACACATACACACAGCACACGCGCGCGCAGCAACACACACACACACACGCACGCACAAACGACACACACACACACACACACACACACACACACACACACATCCCCGCCATACATACACACACACACAACGACTAACACACACACAACATCCACACAGCACACACACACACACACACACATCCCCCCATTCATACACACCACACACACCCTAGCAACACACAGTCACACGATCACATCAAATCACACACCACAGCGTACAGCCACACACACACAACACAACACACATCCCCCCACATCATACACGTCAACACGACACAGGCAGCAACACACACACATCGCCCCACACATACACCTCACCTATACTAGCATGCGCACCGTCTAGCGACACGGGTGGGACTTGTCGGCACCCGCTCGCACGTGTCGCGACCCCTCGTCAGCCTTCCTCAGCCGCCACTGACACGTCAGGGCGGACCTCCCGTAGTACAGCCGGACTCCTGCACACGGAAGAGAAGCGGCCGTTTCTGCGCCGTCAGTCGCGCCATGCGTGTCAGCGCTGCCGCGCCGACGTCGCGCGCCCGCGTGTGAAACGCCCCGAGTACCATAGAGAAGACAGAGGGAGAAGGTTGTTTAAAGAAAGAGGAAGAGGTTGTTAAGGAGCAAGAGGAAGAAGGTTGTTCAAAGACAGGAGGAAGAAGTTGTTAAGAACAGAGGAGAGAAAGGTTGTTAAGGACAGAGAAGAAGTTATTAAGGAGAGAGGAAAAAAGGTTGTTAGACAGAGAAGAAGTGTTAGGAACAGGAGAAAGAAGGTTGTGAAGGACAGAGGAAGAAGGCGTTAGAAGATGAAGAAGGTTGTAAGGAGAGAGAAAGAATGTGTTAAGGAGAGAGGAAGAAGTTGTTAAGAAAATAAGAAGAAGGTTGATTAAGGACAGAGAATGAAGGTTGGCGCTGTTCTCGGCTCTATAGATGGAGCGACACGTTTCTTAAGGATTGTCTGCGAGGAGAATTTGAATGATCGATTTATGGATATGCATACCATGGTGTGTGTGTGTTGTGTGTGTGTGTGTGCTGTGTTGTGTGTTTGTGTGTGGTACTGTGTGTGTGTGTGCTGTGTGTGTCGTTGTGTTACGCGCGTGCGTGCGGCGTGTGTGTGCGCGTGCGTGCGTGCGTGCCGTGTGTGGCGCGCGTGTGTGTGTTTGTGCGTTTCTGCGTTGCGTGGTGTGTTCTGCTCGCGTTTGTTTGCGTGTGTGCGTGTGTGTGTGTGTGCGTGCGCTGTGTGTGTGTGTGTGGCGTGCGTTGCGCGTGCCGTGTGTGTTTGTGCATTCGTGCATTGCGTGTGAAGCGCGTGTGTGCTGCGTGGTATATGACCATTACGCAAGCACATAATAATAAGACGCTAGGTGCATACTCCACCACGCCATCACCACGTACGTTCAGACGTCAGCGTTCTTCACCACGGCAGGTGAGTTCCACCGTAGCGCCTAGCGCGGCACGCTCTGAGTGCGACGCGCTAATCTGCTAGCAATGATCGGACGCGGTCTGTTTTTCTATTCTCACGCTGTCGCAGCTGTGATGCCGCCCGCAGTGGCCACCTATCGCGACGGCGTCGTGTCGCGAAGGTGGGCGTATCTTACCTGTGAAAGGTCGACACGAAGGTAAATTAATTGAAATGAATTAAACCACATGCGTGAAAATGGAAAACTCTTCCATCTAAAGAAACTTAAAAATGAAAATGAAAATTTGCTTAAAAACTGGGCATGGCCGATAGCGATTGAGGCGCTACCTGCTGCAGTTATAAGAGAATAACTATCGAACAGGGCGAAGAAGAATAGAGAGAGAGAGGGAGAGAGTAGAGAGGGAGAGAGAAAGGGCAAGAGAGAGGGAGAGAGAAATGGAAGGAAGAGGGGAGAGAGATGGGAGAGAGAGAGGGAGAGAGAAAGGAGGAAAAGAGGGAGAGAGAGGGAGTAAGAGAGGGGTGAAGAGAGAGGGGGAGAGAAAGGAGGAAGAGAAGGGGAGAGAGAGAGGAGAGAGAAAGAGAGGAAGAGAGAAGAGAGAGAGAGAGGAAATATGAAGAGCAGGAAGAGAGAGAGCGAGAGAGAGAGCAATAGAGAGAGATAGAGCAAAGGCTAGAGAAGAATCAAGAAGAAACAAGAGAAATTAAAACACAACGCCCCCCGCCAACCATCCTCCTGCACCCTCTCGCATCTGCGCACACACCATCCGACGCAGTCCCGGGCGTCACTCCACGCGATAACTCGTATCCCTCACGTTCGACGAACACGAACCGCTCGTCGTCAGGGCTCGCACGTGGTAGTATGGCGCTGTCGGCGGCGTCGAGTCCTTGCAGTCTGCAGAGCTAGCGGTCCTCCGTTAGCCTGGTCGCTGAGCACGCTGCGGCGACGAGAAGCGAGCATGCCTCGGAGAGCCGGCAGCGATTAGCCGTCAACATCTGCGGGCTCTCTACTGGTGCAGCGTGCGCACCAGAGAACGCTGGGCGGCGGAATGAAGGGAACTAGATTCCCCAAGATTGCGTACACGGTTACGACATATACTAAGGGGACGCGGCCGTTGTAGACTATTAGAACGCGTGGAGTAGCCGGATTGTCTGTGATATGTTTTGTCGGTCTATAGACTACCAATAGGCTACTCCCAAAAACTCCACTCTTTTTTCTCTCTGTTTTTTATCCCTAAATTGGCGCTCTTTACCCAATTTAATCGCTGCTACTCTCTTCTCCCTTCCTAGCGTGGCCTGTCTGTCTGTTTGTGCGGACTATCTGTGTTTCTGTCTTTCTCTCACTCTCTAAGCGCGTCTGTCTATCTATCATTATGCCTGTCTTGCGCCATCGCGACGTCACCTCTACTCACGTTAAGGTTGCCTGCGTTCGCACTGTCAGCTGAGTCGATGGGGCGCCCAGCTGGCACGTGCGGAATCCCGCGTCACTTCCACATCATAGCTCGTCGCTCCCCGTCGCGTCGGCGTCGGCGTCGTGCTTCAAACGAACCGCTCTAGCGCGGTACGGAGTAGTGCTGACTTCCTATCGAGGCCGCGAATGTCGTCGGCGGCGCGCGGTCGTTTGGCCGGGCGTCTGCGGAAAAGCGGTGACACAAACCCGACGGTTGAGCGACGGAAAAGTTGTTATTATTAATTGTTAATTGAAGAAGGTAATTGACGCGACGTGGGGGTTTGTGACTGTGCTGTAGGGACTGTAGCGGTATAGCGGTTGACCACGTTTGTACGCACATTCGACGAGACCTAATCAGACGAAATACAAGTTGGGTGTGTACGCTGTGGGCGTGCGTGCGTGCGTGCGTGCGTGCGTGCTGTGTCCATGCACTGCAACCTATGACGCATGAATCGACACCGTTCACCTGTACAAGGTGGAATGCGTCGCACCGTAGCAGGTTATATACTGGCCGAGTCGTCTTCCTCACGTGGCGGATATTAGCGGCAGACGTACTCCGGCGCTGCTCGGGCTGCCCGTCACGAGTGCGTGGAAGCGGTTATCCGTCTATCAGTGTGGCGGCGTTAAGGGCTCGTTTAACATGACTTGCGCTCTGTGTCGGCTTAGACCTGATGCCAGACAACGATGCAAATGCCCCAGAGCGATTATATATTTAATTAATATGAATATGAATAATATTTTAATAGTATACAATATATGATTTCTGTGTTTGAAAAAAATAAACAGCAGAATAAGGCTGAAAAAAGCTACAGAAAAAGATATTTGATTTTCAGCTGTGAAATCAGATAGAAAAAAAAAAAAAAAAAAAAAGAAGAAAGAAAAAAAAAAAAAAAAAAAAGAAAAAGGAAAAAAAAAAGAAGTAATTTATTCGAATTTTCTTTCATAACAACGTAAAGTTCGTAATAAAATGTTTAGTTTTTTTCCCCAGGCGTCTGTCGGGCGTACCCAAACAATATAATAAATAATAATAAATCAATAAAATAAATAAACATAAATAAAAAAATAAAAAAATAAAAATAACTATTTATATATACATATATATATATATATATCAGCTGTGACTAACTACGCACGGTGTTAGCGTCACAGGTGTTAGCGTCCCAGGCAGCTCTAGCTGTCAGTGTCCACTGGCAGCGTTCAGGTCTTCGACGTTGCTGACGATGCACGTGAATCTCGACCGTCGCTCAGACAGGGACCTCAAGCCAATCCTGAACTACACATGCAAAAATATTTTTTACCTTTTTTTTATCATCGGCCGTGTATTACCGCCGTGCCGTCGCTCGTCGTCCACTTGCACGCTGCGGACGCCTCAGTCGTTACTGCGGTGACGGTGTCCGCGGAGGCCGCGGTGACTGGCAACGACCACCTGCCGGGATCGAGGCGGGAATTGATCCTGGTGGGCGGCGACTTGAAAGGAATACGGACGGAGAGTGGAATTAGGTTCGTGTCCAGAACGGCATAGATATATATAGGACAGCTAATATATAGTCAAACTAACCTATATATTCTATGTCCCAACCAAGGGAGCGGGGTGGATACCTGGGTTACCGTACTCAACGACATACATGAAGAATTTTACCACACGTCAGAGAAAAGGGAGGAGAGAGACTCCGAGAGAGGAACTTGAGAAAGACAGCTTGGAGAGACACTTGAGAGAGACACGCGCAAAGAAAGAACTACGCGAAGAGACACCATGAGAGAAAACACTCTAGAGATAAGACACCTAAAGAAAGAAGGCCCATGAAAGAGAGCACCCTAAAGAGAGAGGCACCCGAAGAGAAACACCAGTCGCGTCGGTCTCTCCGTCATCCGGAGGGCGCGGCTGATGACTCACCGATGACAGTGACGTGGTAAGGTGACGGAGACAGGCGCACTGCCGGAATCTGACAGCACGTAGTCGGCGATCGTCCTCCGGCGCGACGTCCATCGAATCGCAGCGTCACCAAACGCGCGCGCCGGAGTGCCCGTCACGCGCGCTGCTGAAAGGCGACGTATGTCGGTGACGCGAGGCGCCACTGACGTCCAGCAAACCGTTGGCGGCCGAAGTTTGCCCACTTCCTCTAGTAAGGCGCCGATGACCTGCGAGCGAGGCGGTGTGAGGATGCGGGTTACGAACTGCACGGGTTGTGAACGAGGAGAATAGTCATTGTACAACGTGGGTCCATTTTAACAATGGATGTAGGTTAACCTACAGCAGGGGCTTAGCGGGTGTGAGCACAAGAATGGTTATGTTACAACGTGGTCATGCAACGATTGGGTTACTCCCATGTTATGGCAATGGTCATGATACGCAGCCATGCAACGATCGGGTTAATACCATGCTATAACAACCACCGGAATGGTCATGGTACAAAGTGGTCACGCAAAGATTGGGTTACTCCCATGTTATGGCAATCATGGCAATGATCTTATATCTTTATATCTTATATCTCTATATCTGTATATCTTCATATCTTACATCTTATCTCACGAAAAAATCACGGGTTACGGAAAACCGGAGAACGGTAGTTCGCAAAACATACACAGAGGTTAAAAGGGAGGTTACTTTAAGATTTTAAGGTTAAACGGGAGATTACTTTAAGATTTTAAGGTTAAAAGAGAAGTTACTTTATGATTTTAAGGTTAAAAGAGAGATTACTTTAAGATTTTAAGGTTAAAAGAAAGATTACTTTAAGATTTTAAGGTTAAAAACAAGGTTACTTTCAGATTTTAAGGTTAAAGGGGAGATTACTTTAAGATTTTAAGGTTAAAAGGAAGATTACTTTAAGATTTAAAAGGTAAAAGAGAGATTACTTTAAAATTTTAAGGTTAAAAAAAGATTACTTTAAGATTTCAAGGTTAAAAGGGACATTACTTTAAGATTTTAAGGTTAAAAAGGAGATTACTTTAAGATTTTAAGGTTAAAAGAGAGATTACTTTAAGATTTTAAGAGTAAAAGGGAGGTTACTTTAAGATTTCAAGGCTAAAAGGAAAATTACTTTAAGATTTTACGGTTAAAAAGTAGATTACTTTGAGAATTTAAGGTTAAAAAGGAGGTTATTTTCAGATTTTAAGGTTAAAAAGGAGATTGCTTTAAGATTTTAAGGCTAAAAGGGAGGCTACTTTAAGATTTACAGGTTAGAATGGAGATTACTTTAAGATTTTTGAGGTTAAAAGGAAGATTATTTTAAGATTTTAAGGAGGTTACTTTAAGATTTTAAGGTTACAAGGGAGATTACTTTAAGGTTTTAAATTTCAAAGGGAGATTACTTTAAGATTTTAAGGTTAAAAGGGAGATTACTTTAAGATTTTAAAGTTAAAAGAGAGATTACTTTAAGATTTTAAGGTTAAAAGAGAGATTACTTTAAGATTGTAATGTTAAAAGGGAGGTTACTTCAAGATTTTAAGGTTAAAAGAGAGATTACTTTAAAAGGGAGATTACTTTAAGATTTTAAGGTTAAAAAAGAGATTACTTTAAGATTTTAAGGTTAAAAGGAAGGTTACTTAAAGATTTTAAGGTTCAAAGGGAGATTACATTAAGATTTAAAGGTTCAAAGGGAAATAACTTTATAATTTAAAGGTTAGGGATTCTGCAGTCCAGTTCACAGCAATAAATTAGTGATCGTCATCGCTAAATATATTGAAATATTTTCCAAAAAAATACGTTAAGGAGAAACGAAAGCTTACGTTCAGGTTCCCAATATCCCTGGCGATGCACGTCAGCACGACGGTGGAGCCGGCAGTGACGTCACTGTCACTGCTAATTTTCACGATCCTCGGCGGTTGGTCAAAGACGGTTGGTCGGCGCGACGGAGTGGGCGTGGTGTCACGCGAATCGCTTGTTGTAACGCCGCCTCCGATTGGACGGAATGGTGTGGGCGTGGTATTACGCGAATTGCCTCTCGTCACGTCGCTTCCGATTGGCCGGCGAGACGGAGTGGGCGTTGTGCGTCGCGTACCACCGCCTCCGATTGGCCGGCGAGACGGAGTGGGCGTTGTGCGTCGCGTACCACCGCCTCCGATTGGCCGACGGGATGAAGTGGTCGTTGTGCGTCGCGTACCACCGCCTCCGATTGGCCGACG
>NW_014578359.1:35349-42212 GCF_000485595.1 Priapulus caudatus
AGAGAGAGAGAGAGAGAGAGAGAGAGAGAGAGAGAGAGAGCGAACGAGAGAGAAAGGTAGAGAATGAGAGAAAGAGAGAAAGAGAAAGCGAAGAAAGAGAGATAGCTAGGGTGGAGTGGAAGTGAAGACTGGCATGTGGCGCCACATTCTCACCTGGCGAGCGGCCATCGTCTACGATGTCGATACTCTGTCCGTTGGAAGCGAAGGTCACGCCATCTGCCGTCACGTCAATCGGCGCCGGCGTGCTGTACTGCACAGCTGCGCCGCCATATGGCAGCCGTGGCGTGTTGACGATGTTGACGCCGTTGCCATTGGAAACGTAGATGACGCCGGCGCCAGTGTCGGTAGGTGGCGCCAGCGTGACGTTGCTCTGTGCATGGACGACGTTCACTCCCGTGTGTACGACCGGATTGCCAAATCCGTCGGCGGCGCTTCCGTCGTCGTCTGCAATGACGACGCTGATCACGTGAGGGGTGTACGCAGTTCGTCTGCTACGTGTTGTCACACCGCAACAACACGAGCACGAATAGCAGCAACAACAACAACAACAACAACAACAACAACAACAACAACAACAACAACTATCAATGTCAGAGCCGGTGGCTCGGCGTGAAAAATATAGTAAATGGTTGTGACACCGTAAGCGATGACATAATTCTATAAATTAATAATGAAAATACGTTTTATTTATGAATTAGGTTACAAAACAACAACAACTACAAACAACAACAACAACAACTACTACTACTACGATGAGCTAGAGTAAGCGACGTGCTACGACGTCGGTTTACTCACCGATGCACTTCCGCAGACAGATCCGGTGAGCGGAGACGGCGGGTGGCGCCAGGTGCTTCCGGATGTCGCGCGTTGACTCCACAAACTCGTTGGCGCTGTGCGGGAACAGGAAGTAGTGGCAGTCGTCGTCGGCGTCGCCGAACGCCGCGTCGCGTCGAGCGTCGCCGCTGTCGCGCGGTCGCCAGAACTGCAGCGTCGTGACGCCGTCACGCAGCGACGAGTGCGCCAGCGTCACGTCACTGACGCGGTCCTGCAGAGGGCTCCCGTAGTAGAGCAGACACTAGATGGCGCCACTCACGTTCATGCCGTCGACGTTGGCGATGGTGCATATCAGCTGCAGTCTATCGCCGATCGTCACCTCCACGTCACCACTGATCTGTAGTATAACGGGGTGGTCCGGCGCTGCCGTCGTCGTGGGGTTAGGGGTCGTGTTCTCGAATAGCAGCACGACGTCCTGTCCCAGCCGCGGCGTGCGACGCGTCGGCGACACGGTGGTGGCTCCGTCGCCGACGGTCGGCGTGGCGACGGTCGGTCGATCTGTGAGAATATTAAGTCGTCGATTTGTTTGTCAATCATCAGTGTCGAACATCGTTATCTTTCACGAAACAGGGCATGGGGAACCCCATTGATCGATTGCTTGATTGATTGATTGATTGATTGATTAATTGCTTGCTTGCTTGACCGATCAATCGATTGATTGATTGATTAATTGATTGATTGATTGGTTGGGTAACTGATTGACAATCTTATGAATAGCTTCGCTGCTTGATCGGTGAGTGATCTTAGCTGATGAATCATTAGTCTCATCATCTATTATCGTCTGTTATCATTTGTCTATCATTAGATCTTCTAATATCGTTTGCATCGGTCCGTTGCTCGCGCGCTGACGTACCTCCATGCACGCGCATGCTGACGTCGGCCTGCACGGGCGGCAGCGACGGAATCTCACACGTGTACTTCGCCGCGTCGTCTGCGCCGACGTTCGCCACGCGCAGCCGCGACGTGCGGCGCTTCGTCGCCGATTCGTCGTCGTCGCTGATCGCAACCTTGTAGCGCTGACTGTCGATCAGCACAGCGCCACCTGCCGCCAGCAGCGTCGCAAAGCGGTCGTCGTTCTTCTTCATCTTCCAGACGATCTGGGAGTGACGTAGGGAATCACGTGAGCAGCGCGCGTGACGTAGGGGATCACGTGAGCAGTGCGCGTGACGTAGCAAATCTCGTGAGCAGTGCGCGTGACGTAGCAAATCACGTGAGCAGCGCGCGTGACGTAGCAAATCACGTGAGCAGCGCGCGTGACGCAGAGAAACACGTGAGCAGTGCGCGTGACGTAGCAAATCACGTGAGCAGTGCGCGTGACGTAGCAAATCACGTGAGCAGTGCGCGTGACGCAGAGAAACACGTGAGCAGCGCTCATGCGTGACGTAGCGAATATGTTATTTTTTTCTCATTTAGGAATTAACATAAATTAATTCACTACATTATATATAATTATAATACTAGTGAGAAATAATTGTACTTAGAGATTAAGTATAATTTATTAATAATTATGATTATATGTTAATTCCATGTAATATAATAGTAAGAATCACAATTATTCTAAGAGACGATAAACTCGCGTTTTTAGCAACTGCGAAGCGACGACCGAACGGCGGATGTTTTAACTAAAAAAAGCGACAAAATGTTTCTCACGTTCAGATTTCCCAGGTTCGTCGCGGCGCACATGAGCTCGACGGTGGCTCCACCTGGTACGTCCGAGTCTTGGCTGACCTCGACGATGGCCGGGGGCGGTGCTGTCGGCTGTCTTGTCGTTGCTGGCGTCGTCTGGAAAGGCACCACCTGCTGGCCGGATGGCGGCGATCGCGTCGGCAGGGTCGAACGGAAGGTGACCGGTGCGGCCGTGGTGGGACGATCTGCGGAGGTGACGCGAGCAGAAGATGATGTTTAAGATTATTTAAGATGTTTTGAAGATGTTTAAGATTATTTATGGAGGAGTAATAGCGAGCTTCCGTACTTACACGCGCGTAAACGCACGCACGCACGCACGCACGCATGCACCAACTCTCTCATTATCTATGACGTTATCAGCTCTCTCGCCTCACATGACATCATCAGCCTTCTAACCTCTGACGTCATCAGCTCCCTTACATCCTATGACGTCATCACCTCCCCTATGACGTCATCACCTCTCACCCCTATGACGTCATCACACCCCACCCCCACCCCGTGACGTCATTGTCTCGCTCACCTCCCACGACGGTGATGCGCACGTCGGCGGCGACGTCCGGCAGCGTCGGCACGGCGCACGTGTACGTCGCCGCGTCCTCGGGGCCGACGTTCTCCAGCCGCAGCGCGAGCGTGCGTCGCTCGCCCGTGCCGCCCATGCGCACGCTCAGACGATCGTTGTAGACGAAGACGAGCTCGTTAGCGGTGAGCAGCAGCGGCGTGAGGCGGCCCGGGGTCGTCTGCTCCCAGACGAGCTGCGGATGGAGGAAGGGGGAGAGAGAAGCACGTGTAAACATATAATATATACGTATTATCTAACGTATTATATAACGGAGCAGGGTTACCGCAGGGTTGTGTCGCTGCGGAGGAAGGGAGGGAAAGAGAAGCACGTGTAAACATATTATATAGTATCAAGAGTAGATAATAACTATCTACTATGTTATTATCTACTCTTGATAGTATCATATATCGTATTCTATACGCATTACATAACGTCAGGGTTGCTGTAGGGTTGCGCCGCGGCTGCGGAGGAAGGGAGGGAGTGTAAACATATATACGTACCATATAACGTATTATAAAACGTATCATATAACGTATTAGATACGTATTATGTAATGTATCAGGGTTACTGTAGAGTTACGCGAATACATCTCTTCCTCGCTTTCTTTCCTCCGCTCTCTTTCTCTCTCTCTCTTTTTCCCTTTTTCTTTCTCTCTCTCTCTCTCTCTTTCTCTCTCTTTCTCTCTCTCTCTCTCTCTCTCTTATACACTTACTTTCACTCTCTCTTCCCCCTCCCTACCTCTCCCCTTCTCCATGTACACCTATAATCCCGCACGCTCACCTTCAGGTTGCCGATGTTAGCTGCGACGCACATCAGCTCGATGGTGGCGCCACCTGGCACGCTAGAATCCTGACTAATCTCCACAATGGCCGCTTGTGGCCGGAAGTCTATCACCGCAGGCAGCTGCGTCGCAAACGGCGTCACTTCCTGTCCGGGTCGCGGCGTCGGCCGGGTCGTTGCCGTTACCGGCTCGACACGGTCGATGACCGTTGGTCCGCGGATGGATGGCCTCTCTGTGGAGGGAGGCGGGGGTGGTGAAAGATTGATTTTTTTTAAGATGGATATTTAAAAAAAACTAAAAATATATAGGAAATTTACTTTAAAATCTAAAATCTAATAACAAATAATTAAATAGAAATAATAAATGTCTCCGATAAACAAAAGTCTACAATAATCAAGTCGCAAATAACAACTTATTCGTACAAGTATGTTCGAATTAAATAACTTTAAATGAAAATAAAACTATTACTCGCAAAAAAAAAAAAAATACAATTAAAAAAAAAAGTCCGTAAACGGCGTAACTATGACAACGAGCGTCTGCCGCGGCGGCGCGTCTTACCTCCGAACACGGTGATGCGCACGTCGGCGTTGATGGGCGGACGGGTGGCGACCTCGCACGTGTAGATTCCCGCGTCCTCTCTGTCGACGTCGCGCACGCGCAGCACGCACGTGCGCCGCCGCGGCGGGCCCGTCAGTCGCACGCCGAGTCTCGTGTCGGTACTTAGCTGCACCCCGTTGACGGTGAGAGTGACGGGAGTGCGTCCGGGAAGCGCGTGTTTCCAGACGACCTGCAGTGACGACGACGGCAGTGAGGGAAGCGGGAGGTGAGGTAAGAATGGTGACGTCCTTATTTATTACACACACATCGGCTGACATCATGTCATTATGTCATCATGTCATCACACATGTCATCATGTCATCAATTGCGTGTCCATTATTGCTGATCCATCCGTAGACAACATCAGAGTTGCTCTGCAAAACAGAATCAATCTTCAGCGTATATATAGGTCTCCTAATGCAACCCAGTCCCTTCCTTCTCTGTCATTCCTGCCCCCATCTCTATTGTCTTCGCACCAGATCTAAAGCCTATACAGTCGTCTATTGTCGCTCTCTCATCAATCAATCCAAGCTCAACCTCCCCCGCCATTTCTGGCCCACATCTATTGCCTCCGCGGCAGATCTAAACTTTTCCATAGTGCGGTCGCTGTCTTCCCAAACAAACCCAAACCGTGCGTTCTCTGTCATTCCTGCCCTTACGTCTATTGTCTCTGCACATGAAGGTAAAACCTACCATCGTTCGATCATCAGAGAAGCCGATGCCGGTCCAATGAAGCCCGAGGTTGTTCGCATTGATCGTAAAGCGAACGCTATCGTTGACTGCATCGTACCGCCAGGAGGCACGGTATCTGCAGGCTGGCAATGGCGACGCTTCGTTGAAGGAGCAGGACCGAGGGAACTGCCACATGCCCTGACAGTCGGACACGAAGGGTTCCGTAAATCCGTCACCTACGGAAAATGTCGAACATCCGTCGATTAGAACTATAATACCCTGAATTATGCTGGAGTCTAGATTAGACCTCCACGGACTTGAAAAATATTATATAATAATGGCGCGCTAGTCGTTGTAGAAAATTTGTTTATCAATATATATGTGTTAGATTATATTGAGGTGTTGCTCGCAGCAACGTTAGCGTTGAATGTAATTGCATTTAAGCGTCTCGAAATTAAAATTGAATATAAGCAGTCTAAATAGCTAGGTCAGAGCAAAGAATTGATAGGAAATGGTTCTTTTTCAAGACCATTTCCTCTTTATTGTTCTTCGACGCTTACAAATGTACATCATGAGAACGCGTTTAATTGTAATAGCAATATCAGCTTATTTTGTCAATATCATCGATATATTAAAGTATATCATTAACAAATACAAGCAGTTTATTAATACGTGTATTCTAAATACAAGCAGAAATTAATGTAAGCATTATCATTAACGAAGCATGCACAAATTCGGATCACGAGCGATAACCGTGTAACAGACGAATCCTGAAGTTACTACATGGATCACAGTTTGATATATACACATGCGAACGTTAGATATGCAAGGTTAAACAATTATAATCAATGATGGTCATCATGAAGAGTCGTGACTGTCTAACGATAAACACTCCGAGTACCCAACGAGTACGCTACGATACACTACGATACAACTCAATAGCATACAAAGGTGATGCGTAACCATACAAGAACATACAATGTGAAACAATGAATGAACAATGGCGATCCAACAATGCATGTTCAATGGGACACGATTTTCGCCCGGCATTAGCTTGCGCAATGTAGTTGTTATATGACTGGATGCCGAATTGACTGGATGACAAAGGATGATGAACACCCATGCTATTAAGATGAAAATGGCACCGGTATACTTAGCACGATTGTTCACGATGCATGATATATTAAATATCATAAGCATGCTACATGATGTGTTTTATGCGATGTGGGCATGCGCCTGGCTACGTTCAATGTGGCAATGCGATCAGCATCGCGTCCTGAGCGAGAAACACCTGAAAATGAAGTCGCAGATGAGTTGGTTGTGATTCGACTGGATGCGTGACTGGTGGTGATTAAGATAAGAAAGCAATGGGAAGTCAGCGTGTTTATTATGAACAAAAAACAGTTTGAGGGAGCCTAAACAGAAAAAGAATGAAAGAGAGAGAGAGACGAGAGAGAGCAGAGACTGACAGGCCGACAGACGTTCGTTAAAAAAACAAAATACGCCTCCACGGGATATGGCTGGCCGGCGCGTGTGCGGAAACATTGAAGTCAGGCTGGAGTACGAGGCGTGCCTAGAGTCCCGCTAGCTGGCACCATGCTCCTGGGGGTGCCGCACGACGGCCAGGAATCAAGTTGACACCGTGGAACGGCGGAGATGCGAGGGGATTGACTGGAGTAGAGTCTCCGCTAACCATGCCCGGTGATTCGTGTCGCAGGTGAAGGGCGGCATGGA
>NW_014578359.1:43819-45601 GCF_000485595.1 Priapulus caudatus
GAGACAGAGAGAGAGAGAGAGAGACAGAGAGAGAGAGAGAGAGAGAGAGAGAGAATGAAAGAGAGAGAGAGAGAGAGAGAGAGAAGGGAAAAGACAATATATCATGCCACTGTGGTATTCTATACATCCCCCTCATGTCAAGCGCTACCACTACATCTAAACTGCGCGAGAGCACTAAAGGTGAAATTCGAGACACGCTCACGCCCATGCGCAGTATAGAAGGTGGGGGGCACTTGTCACGGGGGAGGATGTAAACCACGCTGCTTCACGTGAGCACTCACTTCCGTAGACGGTGATGTAGACGTCGGCGATGACCGGCGGTCGGCTGCCGACCTCGCACGTGTACGTGCCGGCGTCGCCACGGCCGATGTTTCTGATGCGCAGCGCCACCACGCGGCGTTCTCTGCCGCCGGAAACGAG
Source organism: Priapulus caudatus (assembly GCF_000485595.1). Taxonomy (NCBI): domain Eukaryota; kingdom Metazoa; phylum Priapulida; class Priapulimorpha; order Priapulimorphida; family Priapulidae; genus Priapulus; species Priapulus caudatus. The sequence continues at coordinate 44,240 of NW_014578359.1, forward strand.
CACGCTCAGACGTCGGTTGTTGGCGACCAGCGTGCCACCAGAGGTCAGCACGCGCGGTCTGCGTCCGGCGGCGGCATGCTTCCATAAAACCTGCGATGTCGGCAACATCAAACTTTGATATGATCGCGCGGGGATATAAATTAGTGATCGATTTAATTAAAAATTGGATTACATGATCTTGGCGACTGGTTATTATAATAATTATTATTATGAATAATCAATATAAATATTATATGTGTAGAATGTACACATTGCATACGTATAAACATCCCCAAATCAACAAAGAATTAAACAATAGAAGCATGTACTCTCGCACTCACGGTAGCTTCGCCGACGTTGTTCACCGCACATCTCAGCTCAAGCGTCGCCCCAGCGGGAACGTCGGCATCACGGCTGACCTCCAAGATGGCCGCCGGACGGTCGTCGTCGTCTCCGCTGATCGGCGTCGTCGTCGGCAGCGTCGTGCTGACGAATTGTAACACGGCGTCGCCGCCGACGCGCGGTACCTTGGTGACCATGGGCGGGACGAAGTCGGTGACGGACGTCGGAGGAGTGGTGCCCCGTACTGCAAGCGACGTCAGATTGTAGATATCATAGAATGTCTCTGATAATTACTTATATAGTGTATCTTATTACTATATAACTAACTATCTGACGCATTGCAAAAATGTCAGTGCGGAGGCAGACAGTACAGGTGATACATATGGTCAGGAGTCTATCAATAGACTCCTGATATGGTAGATATGGTACATATGGTTTAGTATATTTGTAGTTTATAGAAAGGAGAAGCATACGACACACGAAGATATCCAGTGTGTGTGTGCGTGTGCGTGTGTGCGCGCGCGTGCGCGTGTGCGCGCGTGCGTGTGTGCGTGCGCGTGCGCGTGTGTGCATGTGTGTGCGTGCGTGTGTGCGTGCGTGCGTGTGTGCGCGTGCGTGTGTGTGCATGTGTGTGCGTGCGTGTGTGCGTGCGTGCGTGTGTGCGCGTGCGCGTGTGTGCATGTGTGTGCGTGCGTGTGTGCGTGCGTGCGTGTGTGCGCGTGCGTGTGTGTGCGTGTGTGTGCGTGCATGTGTGTGCGTGCATGTGTGTGTGTGTGTGCGTGTGCGTGTATGTGTGTGTGTGTGTGTGTGTGTGTGCGTGCGTCATTGTGCGTGCATGTGTGTGTGTGCGCACAGGCCTCACCTTCGAACACGGTGATGAGGATATCTACGGCTACGCTGCGTGGCGACCCCGGCACCTCGCACGTGTACACTCCCGAATCTTCGCGCCGTACGTGCGCCACACGCAGCCTGACGACCCGCCGTCCACCCTGCAACATCACCGTCACGCTCAGACGATCGTTGTGCGCGAGCACAGCGCCA
>NW_014578359.1:45611-48102 GCF_000485595.1 Priapulus caudatus
TGTGTGTGTCGTAGCGTAGTGTAGTGTGCGTGCGTGTGTGTCGTCGTGCGTGTGTGTGTCGTGTGTGTGTCGTGCGATGTGTGTGCGTGCGATGTGTGTGTGTGTGTGCGTGTGCGTGTATGTGTGTGTGTGTGTGTGTGTGTGTGCGTGCGTCATTGTGCGTGCATGTGTGTGTGTGTGCGCACAGGCCTCACCTTCGAACACGGTGATGAGGATATCTACGGCTACGCTGCGTGGCGACCCCGGCACCTCGCACGTGTACACTCCCGAATCTTCGCGCCGTACGTCCGCCACACGCAGCCTGACGACCCGCCGTCCACCCTGCAACATCACCGTCACGCTCAGACGATCGTTGTGCGCGAGCACAGCGCCACCTGTCGTCAGCAGCGTCGACTGTCGACCGGGTTTCGTCAGCTTCCAGACGACCTGTACGGCGTTGTAGAGGGTTTCTGTTTAGTTAGCGAAGCAGCGATGGCAAGAAAAGACGGTAGCGAAATAATTTACTTTTAATGTCACAGACAGCACACGTTATTGCTATGTTATTGTTAATGTATTAAAAATAGTCTGTGATCATATAATGTGTAATAATGATTAGTATAATAATATAATATATGTAATATATATATAATATATGCTGCTGCTGCTGCTGCTGCTGCTGCTGCTGCTGCTGCTTCTGCTGCTACTGCTACTGCTACTGCTACTGCTACTGCTACTGCTACTGCTACTGCTACTGCTACTGCTACTGCTACTGCTACTGCTACTGCTACTACTCTACTCTACTACTACTACTACTACTACTACTACTACTACTACTACTACTACTACTACCACTACTTCTTCTACTACTAATAGTAATAATATTAATAATAATAATAAATAAACTCGTTACGTTGCGGTTTCCGACGTTGGCCGCTACGCAGGTCAGCTCCAGGGTCGCTCCGGCCGGAACGTCCGAATCTTGGCTGACCTCCAAGATCGTCGGCCCGTCGACATGGGGACCGGACGGAATGACGTCCTGAATCGACGGTGGCTCCCTCTTGATGGTCGGCGGAACGACCAACGTTACGGAGTCTCCCGGTATTCTTGGACGCACTGGATGGGAAACAGACTCCGTTAGTATTCAATATGTGCTCGGATTTAAGCGAACGCGGCAGTGCCGCCATCTACTGGGGCTTTTATTAAGCTTCAGTTAGAACGATGATAGAACAAGACAGCACCTTGTCAGACACATCAGAAATATGTACGACTATCGCATGTCATAAATATCAAGGGTTTCGCAGGACATATCACTTCAAACCGTTGACAGTTTACCTTTGACATTTCTTTTACTTTCGTCGCCATAGCTATTTTGCTATTTTGCTATTTTTATATATAATTATAATAATAATTACTTTAAATGTAATTTATTATATAATTATACATATTAATCGTTATTATCCTATACTACCATGTAATTAACTCCTATCTTTTTCTCTCGCACACACACCGCCCCCGACCCGCCCCCGCGTGCGGGTATATAGGTATATAACCTCACCTCCCCTAACGGTGATCGTGATGGTGACAACGATGGGTTCCCGCGCGGGAACCTCACACGCGTAGTTTCCCTGGTCCTCCCTGCCCAGGTTAGCGATCCTCAGTCTGACGATGCGACGTCTGGCGTCCCCCGATAGCTGCACGCTCAGACGATCGTTGTCGTCGACGACAGCGCCATCTGACGTCAGTAGGATGAGTTCTCCGCCAGGGCGCTGGTACGTCCATATTACCTGCGCGAAGGGAAAGGCGTTCGTGTGAGAGAGCAATGCAGAAAGAGAGAAGGAGAAGAGAGAGAGAAAGAGAGAGAGAGAGAGAGAGAAGAGAGCGAGAGAGAGAAGAGAGAGAGCGCGACGAGAGAGAGAGAGAGAGAGAGAGAGCGCGCGAGAGAGAGAGAGAGACAGAGACAGAAAGAGAGAAAGAGAGAGCGAGTGAGAGAGAAGATGAGCCCTAAATCTGCAATTGAAAGGTAACTGTAATTAAAAAAATCTACCCAAATCTGGGAGCCGGACATGACGCTGCGCTGACCACCAGATGGCAGCTAGATCGCGCGCGCGCGCCTGCAGACGTGCATGGGGGAGAGGTCGCTGCAGTAGACTATAATTATGACTATATAGCGTCGACATACGAGATGCCCGACAAGCGTTGATGAGCTAATTAGGTGGCCGTGCATTAACACGCTCCCGCTCAGAGTCAACGTTAATTTACATGCAAAACACCTGAATCAAGACGCTGCCTCGATTCTTTTACGTCGCACTCGCTAATGGGTTCGTTAATGACATTCACAACATGTGTGTCCCCCTGCCTTCCTCCCCCACTCTTACACAAACATGCACGCGCGCACACACACGCACGCACACACGCACGCACACGCACGCACGCATGTACGCACGCATGTACGCACGCACACGCACGCACGCACGCATATATATATATGCTATATATATATATATATATATAT
>NW_014578359.1:48112-50575 GCF_000485595.1 Priapulus caudatus
ATTGATTGATTGATTGATTGATTGATTGATTCATTCATTCATTTATTCATTCATTCATTCATTCAGTCATTTATTCATTCATTCAGAAGTGCATCACAACAGATGTCGCTGTTGCGGTGCAGTTCTGATATTATGATTCCACAGTACAAATAGTAAGGGATGCGGAATTTATTTTAAAAATATTTAAAAAATGTATATATATAAATAATTTTAAAAACAATTAAAAATTTAAGAAATTAAGAATATTAGGATATTAAGATAGAGAGACACTCACGTTCATGTTGCCGACGTTGGAGGCTATGCAGGTGAGCTCCAAGGTGACCCCTGCGGGCACCATCGAATCTCTAGTGATCTCAGAGATGAATGGCACAACGTCACCCGGTGGCGCCCGTGTGTGGCTAGGCGGAGTGACGCCACCTGGTGGGATGGTTTCACCTCTATTCGGCGGGATGGTGCCGGAGTTGCCTGGTGGTGTGCTGCCAATGCCACCTGGTGGCAGTGTTCTCGAGCGATCTGCAAAGAATAATCAATGCCATCGATATAGTTTTTTTTTTCATTTTTGGGATATGACATCACAGTTCTTAAAGCCTATTCCGTTGACCCAATAAAAAACAATTTTATTGACAATAGTAATGTGTGGTTCTACTATTCTTTAACCTAAACATCTCGAAACTTTAGATTTTAAGTATTCATAAAGGGCTTGAAATACCTTCAGGTACTTAAGTATTTATAAAGGACTTGAAATACCTTCAGGTACGTAATATACAGATAAAGTATATTGTTTATAGTGTTTTTCTCGAAAAGCTGCGCAAAAATTTGTTTCTATAAGCTGTAATATAATTATTCTATAATTGCAATCGTCCATTGTGTATTATCAACTGTTTGGAACCGTCTAGTGTGCACTATATGGTGGGTATATATTATATACTATATACTATATACTATATACTATATACTATATACTATATACTATATACTATATACTATATACTATATACTATATACTATATACTATATACTATATACTATATACTATATACTATATACTATATACTATATACTATATACTATATACTATATACTATATACTATATACTATATACTATATACTATATACTATATACTATATACTATATACTATATACTATATACTATATACTATATACTATATACTATATACTAGCCCCGTAACACCGAATATACATTCTCTCTCCGCTATATACCACCTATTTGTATTTATTTCGATTTCGTACACATTCTCTCTCACCTAATAATACATTATTATTATTATTATTATTATTATTATTATTATTATTGTTGTTATTATTATTACATGTATTATTAGTTCTTGATCGTATTTATATTTATTTATACAGGAGGATGTGTTTCTCACCTCCGACCACGGTGATGCTGACGTCCTCTCTGACGGGAGGCTGAGTGGGTACCTCGCACGTGTACGTTCCCGCATCCTCCGGACCTACGTCACGGATGCGCAGCCTCACGACGCGTCTGCTAATGCTGCCGCTCATGCGCACGCTGATGCGAGAGTTGTCGGCGACGATAGCGCCACCTGCCGTCAGCATTGTCGCTCGTCGTTGACCGGGTCGGGCGAAGCGCCAGAGAAGCTGCGAGAAGGGAAAGGGACGGAGAGTGTTACGATGATGTGAAGTTTTTCGCTGACTTGTCACGCGGCATCATTTGTCACTCTCTCTCTCTCTCTTTCTCTCTCTCGCTCTCTCTCTATCTCTCTCTCTCTCTCTCTCTCCCTTCACCTTTACTCCTCTCTCTCCATCTCTTTTCCTTTCTCTCGCCCCCTTCCTTCCCCTCCACCTCCCTTTCTGCCCCTCCACCTCCCTCTTTCCTCATTACTTACGTTGCCACGCTCGTCGTTCAGGACGACGCAGCTCATCTCGACAGTGGCGCCAGCTGGCACTTCCGCATTGCTGCTGATCTCCACAATCCGCGGTCGCTGATTGGTCGGCGGACCGGATGCGTCCGTGATGCCGCGACCGGGGCCGCCGCCATCTTGCTTGGGACGATCTGTTAACGCGAAAGTAATTGGTGAATTTAAGAAGAATGAGAAGGAGGAGAAGGAGGTGGAGGAGGAGGGGAGGATGAGGAGGAGGTGTGTGTGTGCGTGCGTGCGTGCGTGCGTGCGTGCGTGTATGTGTGCTTGTGTGTGTGTGTCTGTCTGTGCGTATGCGCGCTCGTGTGTGCTATAATCGGTTAATCTGTTTCCTATTATTATATTAACTCTAAATCATCAATTTAAATAATAGTATTTGTAAAAGTAACCTTCACTGTTATGATAAGACGCGTGTACATACAGCTGATACGCACCGAATATGATGACTGTGACGTCAACAGAGAGCGGAGGTCGCGTAGCAACCTGACACGTGTACTTGCCAGCATCGGAATGTTCAACGTCCTGTACGCCGAAGCCGAATAATATATATATAATAT
>NW_014578359.1:50925-52655 GCF_000485595.1 Priapulus caudatus
AAAGTGATTACGTCACCGTAAAAAATAAAAATAATAAATAAATTTCCACTTTTTCACAAAATATATGTAATTCTGTTCACTTTTTATGGTTAAATTGCTGCATTATACTTCCTGTTTTACTATATTGTTCGATGTGAACATACACTCGTGACGCATACATAGCCCATAGTATAGCCATTTATAGCAAGCAATTAATGTTATGAACACTAATATCAAATCGTCCAGGTTTTTTGGATTTTTAACTAGTTTAGAAACAATCTTATCAGGTAAGAATTTGACGATACGTTTAGTCCCGTTAGTTCTTACTTTTAATGTAAAAAAAATGGCAACAAAAATTTTACAAATTTTACCATAGAAAGTTCGTGACATAGTCAATTTAATCTTAATCAAAACCGATATAAGATTTGTATAAAGAACGAAGATATTTAATCTCAGAAAATTAATGGGGTTGGAATTATGGTTGGGATTGGATGAAATGAATTGGAATTTGTCGAATAGCCAATGAGAATTTAATGCAGAGTCACGTGCACGCATACATAATTTATCTATTGGACAACTGAAAAACAAACACGGGCGCCACACATCTTTCTACGGAAATTTCTACGACCGCAAAACTCTTGACGTCGTATAACCCTGACACATTAAAAAAATCATTGCCATTACCGCCAAGAGATGGCGCTCACGGCACTCACCTTGATGATGAGCACCACCTGGCGGCGTCGACCGTCGCCCGTCACCTGTACGGCTACCCTGTCGTCGTCAATGATGCGGTCGGCGTTGATGGTGAGCATCATGGGCGTCTTGTTCCCGGGTATGGTTCTCAGCCACAGAATCTACGAGCAGGAGAACACAGTTAACGCTAACACTAGGGGTGAAATACTACTAGAGATAATATATACTACGGGGAATGAAACCCTTATAGTTCGAAAAACTCCGATGGTTTCACTGTGATATGCGTGCTCTAATTATGACTGTATGATTAATTATCCCATTAATTAGTGGAATAGTAGTAATGACTGGGTACACGTATGAATCATCAACACACGCCAATGCTCTCCAAAAGCGTACTTGCGGCAATAGTACAGCTAGTAAGCACTAAATACAAAACGTTAAGATACTAAGATACGTGTCAAATATACGTACGTGTATGTACGTGTCAAGATACAAATGAAAGAATTGAACTAACCCATTCCAATTTGAAGGATCTGTTTACGCGAGGAGAGTGAAGATTCGACATTGCCAACGAAACGCAATTGATCTCTTGATTTGATACACAAATAACGACCGGCGTATTAATGACAGCACATGACTGAAAACGGCATTTCAATGAGCAGGGATGCACCAAGTACTGTGTAAGAAGCGGGCATGACTATGCATGACAAGTGAACGCCTATGAACGACGCGTGACTGGCTACGTGTATATATATATATATATACGTACGTTGAGAGCGTGTACGTTAGTAGCAACGCATGTTAGCTCCATCGTTGCGCCCCGCGGCACACGCGCCACGCGGCCCGGACCAGCGAGACCCACCGACGGACCGGTGCTGCCACTGCGCGGCGTGAGTCCGCCACCAGAGGGAGCTGCCGGTGTCGTGCTGCTCCTTCGTGAACCTTTGGTGGGGAAACGCAGAGTATTAATGATAATAATAATTATTATTATATTTGAAGTTGTCATGCACGCACGCACGAACGCACGCACGCACACACACACACACACACACACACAC
>NW_014578359.1:52900-60677 GCF_000485595.1 Priapulus caudatus
ATATATAAACTGCCTTCATACCATTGCTTGGAGGAAATCCTCCGGGAATACTTGGTCCGGTGTCAGGTCCAGGTTGTCTTCTACCATTAAGGAAAGGTCCCTGTCCATCACCAGTTCCTGTTGGCCTTTCACCATCCGGGAAAAGTCCTTGTCCATTATCAGTTCCTGGTTGCCTTCCACCATTCTGGCTTAGTCCTTGTCCATCCCCAGTTCCTGGTTGTCTACCACCATTCTGGAATGGTCCCTGTCCATCCCCAGTTCCTGGTTGTCTTCCACCATTCTGGAAAGGTCCCCGCCCTTCATCAGTTCCTGGTTGTCTACCACCATTCGGCAACGGTCCCTGTCCATCCCCAGTTTCTGGTTGCTTTCCACCATTCTGGAAAGGTCGCTGTCCATCCCCAGCTCCTGTTGACCTTCCACCATTCGGGAAAAGTCCCTGTCCATCTCCAGTTCCTGGTTGCCTTCCACCATTCGGGAAAGATCCTTGTCCATCCCCAGTTCCGGTTGGCCTTCTACCATTCGGGAAAGATCCTTGTCCATTCCCAGTTCCTGGTTGTCTTCCACCATTCGGGAAAAGGCCCTGTCCATCTCCAGTTCCTGGTTGCCTTCCACCATTCGGGAAAGGTCCTTGTCCATCCCCAGTTCCAGTTGGCCTTCTACCATTCGGTAAAGATCCTTGTCCATCCCCAGTTCCTGGTTGTCTTCCACTATTTGAGAAAGGTTCCTGTCCATCCCCAGTTCCGGTTGGCCTTCCACCATTCGGGAAAGGTCTTTGTCCATCCCCAGTTCCTCGTTGTCTTCCACTATTTGAGAAAGGTTCCTGTCCATCCCCAGTTCCTGTTGGTCTTTCCACCTAACAGGTTGGTTTCATATATATATAATATATATGATATATATATATAGTTATATTAGTATATATAACAGCATATAGAGATATATAGAGCAACGACGCATTGCGCACGCCAGCCCCCCCCCCCAGCTGACCTCCCGGTGACCTCTCCGTCGCCACTCACCCATGTCGGAGCCGCGGAACACGTCGCCAGGCCCGCCCGGCAGGAGCAGCTCCGAACTATCGCCGATCTTCGCCAGCATGTTGGCGATATCGTCATCGTCGCCGTCGCCGGTCGTGACGAGTCCGGGCACGTTGGCGACGCCGCCGCCGGGGAGGTTCTCCTCGTAAAAAGGTCCGCTTTTCGTCGATTCGTCGACGACGGCCGGACCGCCGGAGAGTGACGGCCGGGTGGTGAGAACGGTGACGGGAACGCTGGCGTGGATCGCAGGCCGTGTCGGCACCTAGATAAACACGAGCGAAAACATCACAAATGTGGTGTGATCGTCCGTCGGACAAGTGGCGTTGTCGGGGGGGGGGGGAGGAAAATGCAGCGCCGGACGGGTTAGAGGTTTTCGCGGGCGACGTAGTTGTCGAGGAAGAATTAATTTGGAAGAAATAATTAATAAAATTAATCAATTAATTATAATGTAATTAGTGTTAAATTAAAGGAATGTGGTCAATAGAGGTATGGCTTTTGGATTCGGTTCGAATATATATATACTAATCATGAACGCAGCAGAAGAAAGCGCGCCGTGAGATTCGTAAACCAATGCGAGCACGTCCAAAAGAAAGCGTCGCCTTCTCAGGGGAAAACCCTGGACAAGGGGCGCTGCACAACCTACCAGGCAGCGATAGGTGGCGCTGTCGCTGAGCAGGATTCTGTCAAGCCGCAGGATGTAGTGTCTCTCTCGCTGCGGTCCCTCCATGCTCACGCTGAAGCGCTGGTCGAACGTCGTCAGCACGGGCCCGACAGACAGCAGCTCTGTGCTCCTACCCTGAATCCTCAGCCACGACACCTGGCGGCGAAGAAAACAGTAAAATATACACGTTTAGTGATTATTTGTTTTATTTATTTGTGATTTTTATAATTGTATTGGATTTTTTTCATTTTAATAATTACCTCATAATTTTTTATTTTACATAATTATCTCATAATTTTTCATTTTAATAATTAACCTGACGAACCTGAACGCTAATTAGTATAGATAAATAGCACACCTTGTCACTGTTGTAGTTCCTGACAATGCATCGCAGGATGATGCTGTCTCCTCTATAAGCGACGACATCCGTGGTCACTGCTGCTATGCTGGGTCGCGTATTGTCGGAAGGAACTGCAAAAGATTGGTTAGTTTACGGAATATAATTTTGTTAGTTAGTTTAATTAGTTAGCTAGTTAAACTAATTGGTTTTTGCCTCGGCTTGTGGACTGGCCCAACGTGAATTGCGCCAAGTAAAGACACTGAAACATGGCAAACATCAACTACGATTCATTCCGAAAATCTATCATAGACTAGATATGACCAGATCCTACACCCATAGACTTTGAAAAATAGACTTTGACTTTAAAAAATTGAGACTTTGACTTGATTTTTTTTAAATTTTGACATCACTATATCCTATATTATCCATGACGTCAATTTACAAAATCTATTTCATTGAAACAGAAGATTGTGGTTGACAATTGACAACTACCTTGATTTCCATTCGGTCTTCTGCCGCCCGAAATAGCAGTCCCACTCTCCACGGTGAATATAGCCTCACGGGGACCAGACGGAGAAATCTCCCCTAAAAACACGTTATTTATGTATATTAGTGGTGCGTTTGCTACATCAAAGCTACCCGAGATTCACATATTACACATATAATCCCCCATATGATGCAGCATATACAAACAGGTCTCTGTAGCCATTAGAGCCTGTACAATCAATATGTAATATTTTACGATGGTAAACCATGATACGATGAATGAAACCCACACTGACAAAAAGTTGTAAAAAATCAACAAAATGGATTGATAAGCAATAGAACTTTCATTACTTGTCTTAGAAGGAAAACGATCGTATGATGAATGCAACCCACACTGATAAAATGTTGTAACGCGTCAACGAAATGGATAAACAATAGAACAGTTGTTACCTGGGTTGGTCGGCGTTAGAATAATTCCAGGTATGCCAGGCATTCCGTCGCGAGGGAGAGCAGGGCCACGACCCGGATCTCGACCCGGATCTACGTCATCCTCGTCGCCAGGTCGTGGTAGAACCGTCACATGACTCCCAAGCCTCACGTCTTCGTCTGGGTGCGATGGCCGAACTGTGGATGAACGAGGAAACACCGTGTTCAAGCCGTGGTAGCGATACAGCAATAGAGATTAAATCTTTAAAGTTTAATTAGAACAAGTTTAAGCAGAAATGTTTCTAAAACTTGTTTACTTATATAACAAGGTTTGTTTATATATATATATATATATATATATATAATATATATAAACTGCCTTCATACAATGTGCTTTGGATGGAAATCCTCCGGGAATACTTTGGTCCAGGTTGTCCAGGTCGCAGGTGTCCTCTAGCCATTAAGGAAAGGTCCCTGTCCATCACCAGTTCCTGTTGGCCTTCACAACATCGGGAAAATGTCCTCTGTCCTTACAGTTCCTGTTGCCTTCAGCACATTCTGGGCTTAGTCCCTTGTCCATACCCCAGTTCTGGTTGTCTACCAACCTATTTTGGATGGTCCGATGTTTCATACCCCCAGTTTCCTGTGTTGTCTTCCAGCGCATTCGGAAAGGTCCCCGCCCTTCATCAGGTTACTGGTTGTCCTACCTACATTATCGGCAGACGGATCCACTGTCCATCCCCAGTTTCTGGTTGCTTTCACACCATTCTGGCAAAGGTCTCTGTCCCATCCCCAGCTCTGTTGACCTTCCACCATGTCGTGAAAAGTCCCTGTCCAGTCTCAGTTCACTGGTTGCCTTCCACCATTCGGGAAAGATCCTTGTCCATCCCAGATTTCCGGTTTGCCTTCTAACCATTCGGAAAAGATCTTGTCCATTTCGCCAGTTTCCTGGTTGTCTTCCACCAATGTCGGAAAAGGCCTGTCCATCTCCAGTTCCCTGGTTGCCTTCCACCATTCGGGAAAGTTTATGTCTCATCCGCAGATCCAGTGGCCATTCCTACGCATTCGGTAAAGGATGCTTGTCCATCCCCAAGTTCCGATGGTTTCTTCCACTATTTGGAGAAAGGTTCTCTGTCCATCCCCGAGTTCCCTGTTGCTTTCCAACAGTTTAATCTGGAAAGTCCCATTGTCCATCCCCACTCCTGTTGGCCTTCCACCATTCATGGAAAAGTCCCAGTCCATCTCCAGTTCCTGGGTTGCGCTTCCATCAAATTCCGGAAAGATCCCTGTCCGCATCACCAGTATCCATGTTGGGCTTTCCACACGATTTGGAAAGGTACCTGCCCATCCCCATTCCAGGTGGCCTCCACCATTCGGGGAAAGGTCCTTTGTCTCACCCCAGTTCCGGTGGCCTTCCACCATTCGGTGAAAAGGTCTTTCGTCATCCAGTCTTCTTTTGTCTTCCACTATTTGAGAAAGGTCCACTGGCCATCCCAGTTCCTGTTTGGCTTTCATCCATTCTGGAAAGGTCTCCTGGTCCCATCCCCAGATCCTGTTGTTCTACCACCATTCTGGAAAGGTCCCGTCCATCCCCAGTTCCGGTTGCTTCGCCCATTTCGGAATGTTCCCCCCCCCCCCCCACTCTTGTCCATCCCAGTTCGCTTGGCCGGTCCACCAATTCGGGAAAGGTCCTGTCTCATTCCCGCAGTATCCTGGTTGCGTCCACTTATCTGGAATGTCCCTTTGAGTCCAGTATTCCCCATTCCAGTTGGCCTTCCACCATTACGTTAAAAAGTATTGTCGCATCCCCAGTTATCTGTTGCCCGTACTACCAATTCGTGAAAGGTCGCCTAGTCCATCCCCAGTGTTCTGGTTGTCTTCGTACCATATGCTGGAAAGGTCCCTCGTCCATCCCCAGTTTCTGGTTGTCTTCCACCATTCTGGAAAGGTTCCTTGTCCATCCCGAGTTCCTGTTGGCCTTCCACCATGTCTGGATAAAGTCCTTGTCCAATCCCTAGTTTCCTGTTAGGCCTTTTCACATTCGGGAAAGGTCCTTAGTCTCATATCTAGTTGCCTGGTTTGATCTTTCCACATTCTGGATTGGTCCTATGTCATCGCCAGTTCCCTGGTGTGTCTAACCACCATTATGGAAAGGTCCTGTCCATCCCCAGTTCCTGGTTGTCTTCCATCATTCTGGAAAGATCCCTGTCTATCCCCAGTTCCTGTTGGCCTTCCACCATTCGGGAAAAGTCCTTGTCCATCCCCAGTTCCTGTGGCCTTCCTCCATGTACGGGAAAGTCCCACGCCATCACCAGAGTTCTGGTTGTCTTCCACCATTCGGGAAAGGTCCCTGTCCATCCCCAGTTTCTGGTTGTCTTCCACCATTCTGGAAAGGTCCCTGTCCATCCCCAGTTTCTGGTTGTCTTCCACCATTCTGGAAAGGTTCTTGTCCATCCCCAGTTCCTGTTGGCCTTCCACCATTCGGGAAAGGTCCCTGACCATCTCCAGTTCCTGTTGGCCTTCCACCATTCGGGAAAGGTCCCTGTCCATTATCAGTTCCTGGTTGCCTTCTACCATTCTGGATTGGTCCTTGTCCATCCCCAGTTTCTGGTTGTCTTCCACCATTCGGGAAAGGTCCCCGCCCATCACCAGGGAATGAATCACCGCGCGTTCCAGGCTCCGGTCTACCATTCTGAGACGGACCCCGTCCATCCGCCACTCCCGGTCCAACATTCCCGCCGTCCGTTGGCCGCCGGCCACCATTCTCTCCTTCCTGGTTCATCGGGTACTCCTGGTGGTTGCGGTAGTGGTCCGTATGATCGCCGTGGCCACCATGCTCGTGTTCCCCGTACGGATCGAACGCCATGATGACCGTCCCGTCGTCTGTCCCTCCCGCTGGGGCGAAGGGGTTGAAAGGAACTCTCGTCTGCACGCCTCCGTCACGGGAATCGACGAAGAAAGGTTTCCCGAAGACTCCTCCGTCCGTACCGTCTGTCCTCACGCCGACGTCCGTCTCGTCTGGCCTCACGAGAATAGCGCTGTCGCCGATATTATTGCTGCTGCCGACGAAAGCGGCCGCCGCGCACGCGCGCACGCAGACTGGGGCGTCGGACACTAGCGGCGTGCGTCGGTGCCGCAGCATGTGTTCCATCGCCGGCACGTAGCGGTTCGTTGCGACGGGGTGCAGCATGTAGAGACAGTCGTCGTCGGTGAAGGCCAGGTCCATCGCGTCGCCAGTGTCGCGACGTCGCGAGAACTCGAGCGTCGTCATGCCGTCCTCGTGTCGGCCGGAGATGCCGACGATGTCGTCGCGCGTGTCCCTGACAGCCGGAGCATACTTGAAGAGAAATCTGTAAAGAAGGAAACCTCTGAGAAAGAGTGGGAGTGGGGCGGATTTGTTTTCGGTGCATGTGCATTAGATTTGTCTCGAATACACTATATATTCTCTCTCTCTATATATATATATAGAAAAGTTCTTATATCACAAGTTATGATATCACATAATAATATATGTATATGTATTTATTTATTTATTTATTTATTTATTTATTTATTAATATATAAGGCATTTTTTATTTCATGTGAAGTGAAATACATTGGCTTACTGTATGATACTAAGACGGGTTTAGTATTATTTTTTTAGGTTTCGGACCCCCTACTGAGCAGTTAATTAACCCCCGGCTATTAAAAAGCAATAATCTCTGCTTAAATTACAGGATTTTACGATGAAGAGTTTTACCACTAATTGAGTTCTAAAATGGCGGCCACTCGGGAATGTATCTCGCGAACACTTCAGCACGACGATAACATTAACAGAATTTGGTTTGCAGCATCATTCGTCACGGAACTGCCACGGCTACACACATACACGCACGCACGCACGCACGCACGCGCACACACACACGCACACACACACACACAAAGGTCGGCACGACGACTGTCTCTATTTCTTTCTCGCGTCACACGTCATTATAATTCGATTAAAGTCGTTCGGCGAAGTGCGTGTGTTCGTTCGGCGAAGTGCGTGTGTTCGTTCGGCGAGTGTTCCCGTGCCCTACTGACGATGGCTCGGATAACAACATGCTGTATTATACCCCCGCCGTCGTTAGTTTGCTTGAAACACTGCGCTACCGATTAAGCATGGCAGTGAAGATATCCTCAAACAAAGAAATTAACTCTAACGGCACATCTCCCTCTCGCGACGTCCCTCCTAGGTTAACGTGACGTCGCTGTCACGTGCGCTGTACACGTCACTAGCTACTACGCTAGGACACACTAGCTTGCAAAGAGAGTTAGACGTCTAGTTTTATGTGGGCCGTGCTGGTGCTTATCGTTATTCACTTGGCTGAGTTAGTCTTCGCAATTTTCCGCGATAGATTAAGCAACATGCATCATGGGTAAAGCAGGGAGGGAGAATATTATTACTATAGACATATTTGTACAATATATATATATATATATATTATATATATAATATATATAGACATGTTTCGTACAATATATATATAATATATATTATATATATATATATATATATACTATATATGGCATGTATAAGTAAAAATATGTCCATAGTGTTATTACTCTTTAGATATCCTTAGGACCTTGTTACTCTTAGGAGTCCTTACTTCCCTCATTTTTCTTACTGATATATATATTATTTTATAATATATACGTATCTACCGTAAGTATGCGTTACTTATGTGTTGGCAGCTCACTCACCCATCTCGCACCACGACCTTTCCGGATTCGCGGTTCCACCCATCCATACACGACATCCGGACATCGGCTGCAAAGCAAACGACATCAAACATTACAGCACCGCCCCCAAAC
>NW_014578359.1:63813-72672 GCF_000485595.1 Priapulus caudatus
CTCTCTCTCTCTCTCTCTCTCTCTATATATATATATATATATATATATATATATATATTATTTAGGCACCCACCATCTTCTTATCGCGAGAGAATCCTATGGCCATCCATTCGGGATCCGTCATCCTCTGCCGGAGCACGAACCTAATCATGTCCGACTCGGCATCGTACCGCCAGGTGGCTCTGTACTTGCAGTCGTCGCGCACGCAGCCCGCGGGCGCCGACCACATGCCGTTACAGTTCGTCGTAAAAGGTTCTTCCGCTTGTTCTGTTTAAACGAAAACACAACGACGGACCCTCTGTGAGATCGTACCCCTAGAGGCCCGTAAATTACGCGCTGGTGCATGAGACGCTTGAACCCGTATAGAAACATATAGAGACACTATATGTACATTAACTAGTGTCGCTAGAATATTACCTAGAGCACTTACTAGTCTATTATCTAGTGTCGCTAGAATATTACCCAGAGTTCTTACTAGTATATTAACTAGTCTCACTAGAATATTACATAGAGCTCTTACTATTATATTAACTAGAGCTCTAACGAGTGTATTAACAAGAAGATAAGTAGAAAATACTCGTGGCTAGTTATTATATTAACTAGAGCCTAACTACTATATAAACTAGTCAAACTAGTGCATTAACTAGAGCCGAACTAGTATATTAACTAGAGGGTAAATAATATATTAACTAGAGGCTAACTAGTGTGTTAACTATAGAGCTTAATTAGTATAATAACTAGAGTCTAACGAGTATTTTAACTAGAGTCTAACTAGTGCATTAACTAGATCCTTACTACTATATTAACTATAGCCCAACTAGTATATATTAACGAGAGCCTACTCCGAATTACAATATTATTTCTATGCTTCTAACCAGTCGATGAGGACGGTACATCAAACCAGATTAAACGCGTAAACGTGGTAAAATAATGCGGAATGAGATTCAAAACACCGCGCTTCCTTTCGTAGCTTCCGTTCTACGAAGGAAATCGTCATCATCATCATCGTCGTCATCATCGTCGTCGTCGTCGTTACCTTCATCGGGGATGAGTTCTATGTTGTCGCCGATCTCGTGCTCGCTGTCAAGCTGCTGGGCGAGGAAGTAGGGGTCGAATCGCTGATTCGTGGAGCTATCGTCGCCCTGGTCGTACAGCTCCAGCTCTGAAACACGGCAAGCGATGCAACGTGAGAGAGAGAGACAGTGATGCCAGCAGCTTATACACAGCGTATATATATATATATATATATGTGTGTGTGTGTGTGTGTGTAGTGTTGTTGCGGTGCGTGTGCGTGTGCGTGTGGCGTGTGCCGTGTGCTGTTGCTGTGTGCGTGTGCGTGGCGTGCGTGTGCGTGTGCGGTGCGTGTGCGTGTGCGTGTGCGTGTGCGTGTGCGCGTGCGCGTGCGCGTGCGCGTGCGCGTGTGCGCGCGTGTGTGTGTGTGCGTTGTGCGTGTGCGTGTGCGTGTGCGTGGCGTGTGCGTGTTGCGTGTCGCGCGCGTGTGCGTGCTGCGTGTGTTGCGCGTGCTGCGCGTGTGCGTGTGCGTGTGCGGTTGTGCGTGTGCGTGTGCGTTTGTGATCGCTCGTGCATGTGCGTGCGTGTGCTTGTGTGTGTGCGTGTGCGTGTTCGTGTGCGTGTGCGTGTGCGTGTGCGTGTGCGTGTGCGTGTGTGCGTGTGCTGTGGCGTGTGCGCTGGCGTGTGGCCGTGTGTAATGTGCGTGTGCGTGTGCGTGTGGTTGCGTGCTGCGTGTTTGCGTGCGTGGCGTGTGCGTGTGCGTGTGCGTGTGCGTGTGCGGCGTGTGCGTGTGCGTGTGGCGTGCGCGGTGCGTGTGCGTGTGTGGCAGTGTGTGTGTGTGGTGCGTGTGCGTGTGCGTGTGTGTAAGAATAATTAATAACAATATCTAATGATACATTGAATATTCCGGTATGAATAAATAAAATAAAATAAATAAATGAGTTATATTATTATATATAAAAATCACTACTAAACGACAATGACGACAACAACACAACAAACAACAACACAACAACAACAACAAAACAACAACAACACAACAACAACAGCGTCCCACCTTACCGCAGTATGGTTTCCGTAGCCGCTCCAGCTGACCGCTCATGAGACAGAACCTGATCGAGCGAGCCAACCCATGAGGCGATAGCTTCGCTGCAGCAGCGGTACTGCACGCGGCTGCCGTACGCTAGGCTGTTGTCGTCGAGCGCCACGACGGCGCGTTAGGAATGCGCGTCAGCGACGACACACCACCTGCTGGCGGGACGGAGGCGCCACCTGGCGGAGAGATTGAGGGTGAGTGACGTCACGTCCGGATTCTCGCGGATTTGCGTCGGGAATAATTGAAACGTAAAACTTGATAATACTTAAATAAAATTAAAATTTAAAATTAAATGAATTAAATAAATTGGGTGTTGGAGTTGGCAAAACCGATTGTGTTGCACGAAGGCGCACGACACAGCACGGACACATACACGCACGACGCACGCACGCGACACGCACGCACGTAGCGCTTACCGGACGGAGACATACCACGCACACACGCACGCACACACGCACGCCCGCCACGCACAGCACAACACACCCACACGTACGCACGCACGCACAGCACGCACTGCACACACAGACACACGCACGCACGCACGACGCACACACAGACCCACGCACCACGCATCGCAGCACTGCACGCACGCACGCACGCACGCACGCCCGCAGACCTATAGGAGCTTACCTGCAACCCTGCGACGACCGGCCAGCAACGCCTGCGTCGGATCAGCCGTTCCTGCGACAAAGTAAAGCATAGGAGTCAGCACAGAGCGTGGAAACGCGGTGCCCGTCTAACTCTCAAATAGATCAGTAGCAAAATCCGTCCGAGTGTTTAATTAACATATTGAACTAGAGTACTTGACAGGTACGTCTAACCAATTAGCATCGCTATAGGGACATTCCAAAACGCCGCTTAGTACTGAAGTGCCGCAAAGTAAAAAATTTCTCTCCTTAAAAACAGGTTTGCCACGACATCCACTAGAGGGCGTGGATAGCTTCTTGGTTCCCAGACGGACTTCTCTCATTTGTAAATCCTTGTAAACATTTTTAAATTATTAATTAAATAATTATTAACTAAATTTTAATTAGGACCTTTTCCCGTTACTCACCTGCACATACGGGCGACTCTGCGTCCCATTGGCCGCCCGGCAGACACGTGATCGTCGGTGCGCCAATCAGCCGCAGGCCGCGTTCGCAGGCGAAGTTGATTCGTCCGCCGATAGCGAGGTCAAGGTTCAACATGCGCGTGTGAGGGTTGCGAGCCGGATGTCCGCATTGTTCGATCTCTGTATGAACGAAACACGAACTCATTGTTAGTCGGTGACACGCATATGCACGCACGTACGCGCGCATGCACGCACGCACGCACGCACGCAGGCTCACGCTCACGCACGCCCACACGCGTACACACGCACAGCCGCACACGCACGCGCACGCACACAAACACACACATGGGTACACATACGCGCGCGCATGCACGCACACACAAGTTCTCGCGCACGCGCGTGGGAAAGCGCAACTATCCGAGTGACGTAAACGTTTCCATAGCAACACACGCGCACCTTGCATGCAGAGGAACTCCGCTTTTACGTCGCACGGTTCGTCGGCCCACTTCCACTGGCGCCCCCTGGTGGAGTCGAGCACGGTGCAGTAGTGGTCGCGATTCCGCTGCGGTTCGCCCTGTGCCCAGTACGTGAAACGTACGTCGGAACCTGAAACGTTAAACCATGCTATGTATGTATGTGGGAGAGTGAGTGTGAGAGAGAGAAATAGAGGGAGTGAGAAAGAGAAAAAGAGAGAGAGAGACAGAGAGAGAGAGAAAGAGAGAGAGAGAGAGAGAGAAAGAGGAGGAGAGAGAGAGAGAGAGAAAGAGAGAAAGAAAGAGAGAGAAAGAGAGAGAGAACGAGACAGAGAAAGAGTGAGAGAGAGAAGCAGAGATACAGAGAGAAAGAGACAGAGATATACAGAGGAGAGGAGAGAGAGAGAGAGAGAGAGAGAGGAGCGCGCGTGCGCGAAAAGACAGACAAAGAGAGACAAGCGGCAGCAGACCGTATTTATCATACCGTCGACCCAGGTCGTGAAGTCCGGCCCGTCGCGTCGCAAGCCGACGTAGTAACGGTCGGCAGCCTGGCCGACGCGCTGCAGTGCCGTCAGCTGCGCGGCGACGTACTCCTGCGTGCGCAGGTCGCGGACGACTGCCAGGTCACCTCCCTTCTCGCGACAGTGCTGCCGCGCCTCGTCGTACGTGCATCCGTCGCGCGTCGCCCGGAAGAACCGGAAGCAGCGGTCGCGAAAAACGCTGCTCATCGGTAGCGTGTAGTTGGAGAAGGGGCAGTGCTGCTCCTGCGCCACTGCAACACGGAGAGGGAAGAATGAGAGAGGAGGGGAGAGGGGGAGGGGTTAATATAATAGTTAAAGAATAATGAATTCATGTTTATCTTGTGTTAAATCCAAGAAATAAATAATGGGTATAGAGTGTGAGTGTTTCCGTTGCGTATGCTGGTCCGCGGTTTTTGTGTTAAATCAAATTTTGTGGTTACGTAATTTATATTGTTTGTTTGTAGGGGACGAGTTCATGTAAACACGTCTAAGACGAAGGCTTATTTATTTATTTATATATTTATTTATTTATTTATTTATGCATATATACATATATACATATATACATATATACATATATACATATATACATATATACATATATACATATATACATATATACATATATACATATATACATTATATACATATATACATATATAACTATATACATATATATACATAGATATACATAGATAGATAGATGGGTAAGTGAATACATATAATCACGATAGTATAATATTTGGTTAACGTTCTCACCTTTAGTTCCGAAACGAAAACTTCACATAAGCTGAGAATGTTCTGTCGCGGTGCCGACGGCCCCGGTATAATCTGGATGCTCACGTAGCCGCCCCTGATAGCCGGTGTCACACCGAAGTCGATCACCGCACCGCGACCTGGCGGAGTAAAAACGAATACTTTCAGCACTTCCACTCAACGCGCCTGATGCAACGTGCGGCGACGTGATTAAAATAAAATCTACGGACGCCTACCTTCCTGCAGTCTAAAGATCTGCAGTCAAAGAGTTGAGGTACATTTAAAAAAATTCAAATTTAAAAAGATTATTTGTCCATGATTGTATTATAACAATTTACAACGCACAAATGTAAGCATAACACGTTATAGCACATAATTATCAGATGGAGCAGAAGAGTTGCGAAGGACCACAAATCATCGAAGTCTGCCCCTCTTAATAATTCCAAGTAAGTCAATTTTCTTCGCTGAAAATCTACGCGAAACTATTTTACCTGCAGTCTGAAAGTTGCAGCCGCGATGAGGTAGATCAGTAAATCTTTCTCGCAGAGCGATTCGAATACAAATATTCTTTATTTATAGCAGAGCTAACGAAAAATTACAGTCAGTATAGCATCGTCACGATCAGTGGGTTTTATCTGGAATATATCTGGAATAGTTATGGGATATGCGAATACGTTTTGGAGAGGAAAGGGTCAAGGATGAGTGCTTCTTACGACTGGTGCGCGGATGTGTCCCACAGAGGTGTTCTGTTTCACATTCGTGCTGTTTCCGACTCGGATCTCCAGATCTCGTAGTGCGGCCACCTGCCGGTGAAGTAATGGTGTGTGAAAAAATAATGGCTTTTTATAACGGTTTAAATGAAATGTTAGGCCACGATGGATTACCTGTCAGGCAATATTAAACTAATGAGATGTTATACATGTACAGTGCATGCTGCTAAACGCATCGCCTATTCTCTTCTTCGCTCTATCACTATTCCATATACACTATGCTATCTCTCTCTCTTTCTCTCTCTCTCTCTCTATCTCTCTCTCTCTCTCTCTCTTTCTTTCTTTTTCACTCTCTCTCGCTCTCGCCGTTGCTGTCTCTCTCTCTCTCTCTCTCTCTCTCTCTCTCTCTCTCTTTCTCTCTCTGTTTCTTTGTCTCTCTTTTTCTGCCCCTCTCTCTGTTTCTCTCTCTCTCTCTCTCTCTATCTCTCTCTTTATCTCTCTTTCTACCCCTATCCCATACCTATTCTATTTTTCTCCCTCTCCCTCTCTCTTTATCTCTCTTTCTACCCCTATCCCATACCCTATTCTCTCTCTCTCCCTCCATCTTTATCTCTCTCTCCGCGAAGCACCAGAGAAGCTGCGAGGAGGTACTAGCCACACACTCGTGTAGAACTAGAATATGACCTCGTTATTATTAATGCGTTAAGACCTTGATTGCACGTGTCGGAATTACCTGTGCTAGTAACTCGTGCTAGAACTAAACGAGGAAAAAACTAGAAATTTATAAATTTAATGACATTTCACCGAGTTCACGACATTTTGCACTCTCAGTAATTGGCTTAAGATGATTAAAATGAGGGTGGCGGTCGGGGGGAGGGGGAGGCGAGTGAGGGGACATGTCTTCAGACACGGTAATTACTGAGATACGGCCCAAGTGCTGATTTAATGACTTAGCACGGTGAGAGAAAGAAAGACGTCGGCCTCTCCTTAACTCTTCACCCCTTCACTTCTCACCGCACACTCCTGCTCATGTATACGCCTCTTCTCTTGCTACTTCATCCCTTCACTCCCCACTACCCCCTCTTCTACACATACACTTGCTATCTAACCCCTTCACCCCTCACACACGCCTCCACCCACCCTCTCATGCACTCTCTTCTCCATGCAACACCCACCCTCCCACACACTCCCTCACACACACACACTACCCCCCTCTCACGCACTCACTCACACATACCACACACACCCCCTCACTCACTCCCTCACACACACACCACCCCCCTCTCACGCACTCCCTCTTACCCCTACACACCCTCTCACACACTCTTTTACACAGTCCCCCACCCACTCTCACACGCCAATACCCACCCTCCCACGCACTCCCTCACACCCACCCCACCCACCCCCACAAACACGCACCGTCCCGCTCAGCAACGCCCGCCGCGCCACCTACCGGCCTCGTCCCTGCGGTTTGCGACGCTGACGACGACGACGTCGTGGTGGTCAAGCAGGTCTACCATCCACCAGGGCTGCGCCTCGGGCAGGGTCTGTGTGCACGACGCCACGCCGTCGGCAAACACGGCGATGTCGTCGTTTCCCCAGCTAGCGATCGCCCTGCCATCTGTCATCGAACTCGACTGGCTCGCCGGAAGATTCGACGCGATGCTTAGCGCTGAAAGAGAACGATAGATGGCGCTGACGTCACACATCGATCATAGTGTTTTTATACATTGAATACGTTACAATATTTGCTAGATTCCATCTATCTAATTCGGTTTGATGCTATGCTGCTTTGCTTAGTGCTGCAAGCGAACGGCAGATGGCGCTAACGTTACACATTTAAACAACGTCTATACGCGGTTTTTAATTACAATTGCACGTCTGTTCGCTTTCATTTAGGACAACATGTGGAACTTTGTTAATAAGAGCGAACGACTGCACCAGCGCATTTGAACCTGTCCTCGGTGGAAGAAAGAAAGAAAGAGCGAGAGGGTGAGAGAAAGAACGAGATATACATATATACATATATACATATATACATATATACATATATACATATATACATATATATACATATATATACATAGATAGATAGATGGGTAAGTGAATACATATAATCACGATAGTATAATATTTGGTTAACGTTCTCACCTTTAGTTCCGAAAACGAAAACTTCACATAAGCTGAGAATGTTCTGTCGCGGTGCCGACGGCCCCGGTATAATCTGGATGCTCACGTAGCGCCCCCTGATAGCCGTGTCACACCGGAAGTCGATCACCGCACCGCGACCTGGCGGAGTAAAAACGAAATACTTTCACCACTTCCACTCAACGCCTGATGCAACGTGCGGCGACGTGATTAAAATAAAATCTACGGACGCCTACCTTCCTGCAGTCTAAAGATCTGCAGTCAAAGAGTTGAGGTACATTTAAAAAAATTCAAATTTAAAAAGAATTATTTGTCCATGATTAGTATTATAACAATTTACAACGGCACAAATGTAAGACATAACACGTTATAGCACATAATTATCAGATGGAGCAGAAGAGTTGCGAAGGACCCACAAATCATCGAAGTCTGCCCCTCTTAATAATTCCAAGTAAGTCAATTTTCTTCGCTGAAAATCTACGCGAAACTATTTACCTGCAGTCTGAAAAGTTGCAGCCGCGATGAGGGTAGATCAGTAAATCTTTCTCGCAGAGCGATTCGAATATACACAAATATTCTTTATTTATAGCAGAGCTAACGAAAAATTACAGTCAGTATAGCATTCGATTCACGATCAGTGGGTTTTATCTGGAATATATCTGGAATATTATGGGATATGCGAATACGTTTTGGAGAGGAAAGGGGTCAAGGATGAGATGCTTCTTACCGACTGGTGCGCGATGTGTCCCACAGAGGATGTTCTGTTTCACATTCGTGCTGTTTCCGACTCGGATCTCCAGATCTCGTAGTGCGGCACCTGCCGGTGAAGTAATGGTGTGTGAAAAATAATGGCTTTTTAATGACGGTTTAAATGAAATGTAGGCCAGCGATGGATTACCTGTCAGGCAATATTAAACTAATGAGACGTTATACATGTACAGTGCATGCTGGCTAAACGCATCGCCTATTCTCTTCTTCGCTCTACCACTATTCCATATACACTATGCTATCTCTCTCTCTCTCTCTCTCTCTCTCTCTCTCTCTCTCTCTCTCTCTCTCTCTCTCTCTCTCTCTTTCTTTTTCACTCTCTCTC
>NW_014578359.1:77751-79946 GCF_000485595.1 Priapulus caudatus
ATCAGTATATTTAATGTATTGATATCTCTTCGGTATATTCGATGCATCGATATCTCATCAGTATATTTGATGTATTGATATCTCATCGGTATATTTGTTGCATCGATATCTTATCGATATATTGTAATGTATTAATATCTCTTCGGTATAATCGATGCATCGATATCTCATCGGTATATTTGATGCATCGATATCGATATTGTAATGGTGTAGGTTCAGAGTTTGACTCGCACTTGCACATAAACGTAACATCATATCCGCGAAAATCTACATGTTTTACAAGTTCTAATATATGATAAACTTTATAGCTTAGCAAATAACTATTAGCAAATAAACTAAGCATTAATTAAGCAAAACGACGTTTATTGCACGTTGTGTTACATGCCAAACACACGAAAGCGCGCACGCACGCGGTTAACTGAAGTAACCCAGGTCTACGATTGAATTAATTAGAAAGATAAGCTGGTATCCTAAAAACAAGAAACAACATTACAAATACGATATACAAACACAATAACAACATCATTACAATGCTTGTACAACTACATGCTGTACAGTTTCTCGTGGATTAAACCAAGATTAGAACGAATTATCTCGCAATTCGCTTTCACACGGTATATTCACACGACACAGCAGACGATCTACACGTCGCTATCACGTGACCCATTTCAGTGAGCCGCAACAATAGAACAGCGCTGCAATGTTACACCCCCACACGCCGAGGCAACGTAGATTTACGGCTGCAGAGCCTTAACGTGGATAGAAGGGCGTGTGATCCACCTGTGAGGTATTTCTATATGTATTTCTATAGGTATTTCTATAGGTATTTCTATAGGTTAATCAGCCTCGCGTGATGGAGATATCTAGGCCAGTGTCCCCGCGCGCGTGCGTACGGACACTTACGATTATATATATATATATCAATCAAGGCACTATAGTGTGACATGAAGAGGACATAAATATTATGTACATATGCATTCAAGGTTTCTTCTCCTGTTCTTTCTAGATTCACTTTCGATTGTATTTTTCTCGGCATTAATACGTTGATGTTATATGTAAATATGGTATATTATAGTTTATATGTTTATATTATCTGTATTAGACTTTGTGTGTATATATTATGTGTATATATTATGTGTATATATTATGTGTATTACACTTTATGTGTATTACACTTTATGTGTATATATTATGTGTATTATACTTTGTGTGTACGTGCCCACAATGAAGAAACAGTCCCCACGCCCCGTCACTCCACATTTAAAAAAACTCATATATTGTCTATCGGGTGTAACTAAAGACTTACGCAGTTAATATGTATGTCACACACTGACGATGTCTCATAACTCACGATGCCACGGCAGGGTGTAGCTACGCGCGTATGAGGCTAGGATGTATGTTAACATCAACATAACTCATGTTTGTTTAGAGCGTTAGGCCTACCGACCGAGTATGAGGTTACGATGTATGTGTAACAACAGACGAAATCAGGTTGTGTGTGAGTGGGGGTCCATGTGTGTGTGTGTGTGTGTGTATGAGGTTACGATGTATGTGTAACAACAGACGAAATCAGGTTGTGTGTGAGTGGGGGTCCATGTGTGTGTGTATGTGTGTGTGTGTATGTGTATGTACGTGTGTGTGTGGGGGGGGGTGCGTGCGTGCGTGTGTGCGTGTGTGTGCGCGTGCGTACGTGTGTATGTGTGTGTGTGCGTGCGTGCGTGCGTGCGTGCGTGCGTGCCTACTCTACATTTATACGAGCATGTTGTCGTTACACCGCCTCGCCCACTATATATATATATGTTTATACGTTTAAACATATAGTATAAATATATATATATCGGCTGATGACGGCGACAACTCATGTAGCATGGGTGTTACGTTTAACCGATGTTTGTGTGGGCGAAACGCGGACACGTGTGAACTCGTGCCCTCTAGTGTCGGGGTGTCGGGCTGATATGCTGTCGTCACGCTGCTCTGATATTTACTGCCTATGGGTAGCGGACTCTTAGCACGTATTATATGACCATCCGGACTATCCATCTATCTTTCCATGTGTGTGTGCGCGCGCGCGCGCGTGTGTGTGTGTGTTTGTGTGTGTGTGTGTGTGTGTGTGTGTGCGCGCGCGCGCGTGTGTGTGTGTGTTTGTGTGTGTGTGTGTGTGTGTGTGTGTGCGCGCGCGCGCGTGTGTGTGTGTG
>NW_014578359.1:79971-81157 GCF_000485595.1 Priapulus caudatus
AGAGAGAGAGAGAGAGAGAGAGAGAGAGAGAGAGAGAGAGAGAGAGAGAGAGAGAGAGAAAAACACTCCACAGGTTTCCTCTACACACACTTCCTGCTTCTAAAACTATGCAGTAAAGGTGTTGATCGTAAACCCGAAAGGCGTATCGTATAAGATATCATCACTCTTCTTGTCATTGGCATCTCACTTGTAATTGTGTCTTCGTATAGAATGTTTTGGCCCGAAGCGGTTGTATGAAACGTGCCCAACTTTACATATAATCGCAAAGACATTTCCGCTATTATTGGAAGGTTAGTTGTAGACGTTAGTCACGAGATGGCGAAAACTCTGATTCCGAAGCATTGCCGATCTCAGGCGATTAAGTATCTCTTGTTTCATGTCAACTGCGATTCCGTGGCGCGTTTCACGTGACGACATCATCGTAACGTGTCATATGTAACGTAACGTAACGTAACGTAACGAAACGTAACGTAACGTAACGTGTCGTATGTAACGTCACGTGGCGTAACGTAACGTAACGTAACGTAACGTAACGTAACGTAGCGTAAGGTGACGTAACGTAACGTAACGCAACGTAACGCAACGCAACGCAACGTAACGTAACGTAACGTAACGTAACGTAACGTAGCGTAAGGTGACGTAACGTAACGTAACGCAACGTAACGCAACGCAACGTAACGTAACGTAACGTAACGTAACGTAACGTAACGTAACGTAACGTAACGTAACGTAATGCAACGTAACGTTGTAACGTAACGTGTGTACGTCCTCGGTGTCAGTTCATCGAACGTTTACGGTGATGCTTGCGTTACTTATATCGAAGTTAGTGGCTGAGATTTTATGGACCCCCCTTAGTGGCTCTTGCGACGCCCGCCAGCCCTCCCCCCGGCTTTCTACCTGTTGGCCTAGTTCCACCTTACCTGCTTTATCGCATTAGGGAGAAAGCGAGAAGAAGACAACGCAAGACGCGTCAAATAGACATCGGCTTTGTCGCCGGAATTTACAACTCGCACGCAACTCGCGAAAATAAACTGCATTTCGGCGTTGTTCACTTTACGGCGCGGGTGTTTCTTTTATAAAGTCCCCATGCAATAAAGCCATCATGTCCCCCACTCGCGCGCGGTGTGTGTGTGTGTGTGTGTGTGTGTGTGTGTGTGTGTGTGTGTGTGTGTGTGTGTGTGTGTGT
>NW_014578359.1:81167-83446 GCF_000485595.1 Priapulus caudatus
ATATATACGTCACTATGCGGAGTACCCCCCACCCCCATCCCCCGGAAACCTGTCCTGCATTTGAATCGACGCGTAAAACTCAGTTACGCAGGTGACTATAACCGCCATGTTATCTTTCATCTTTATCGATTGCATCGATCTACATCGATCTACATCGCGATGCAAAACACACACAGGGGGTCGCCGCAAAGTTTGCTAGAGGGGTCGCAAAGGTCGCTAGAGGGGTCGCAAAGTTTGTTAGAGGGGTCGCGAAGTCGCTAGAGCGACAGCGATGAGTTTATCCGAGCCGAGAGATGGCAGACGATACTACGCGTTCGCTACATCGATCGCCATGGCAACCGCTGCTGTTCACGCGTCTGTAGTTATGCGTGACATGGCAAGCGCATCTGGTTAGTACGCGGCATTGTGGTGCGAGTGAGGGTAGGCGACTCGGGTGAGTGGGTGAGAACGTCCGGGTCAACAATCAATCACTCACTCACAGGTGGGGTGCGGCGTGTCGGTGACTCGTGGCGCCATCTATTGGCGAAAAACGCCTATCACACCCATCCGTATACGGTTCCCACTCTAAGTCAAGCCGGTAGCCAATTCGCATATTTATCGTACGCGCACACACACGCGAGTAGTGTAAAGTCTATTAATTTACTTATATATTCGTTTATTTATTTTCTTTATTTATTCGTGTGAAGAACGCACGTACCACATAACGGTTCGTGGTCGGACCACGTTCCGTCCGGCAGACAATTCCGGGTCCTAGCTCCGAACAACTCCAAGCCGACGTCACAGTAGTATGTCGCGTTCGTTCCCTGAGTGGCGGCGGCATCATTGCGGCTGAATTTCACCCAGGAGCCTGCTCCCGATCCAGGGTACCCGCATTCTCGCTCACCTGGAGTGAGATGGAAAAAACACAGGCGGTGATCAATGCTGTATCGATGAATAACGTATCGATATGTTCGATGCATCGATATCTCATCGGTATATTCGATGTATCGATATCTTATCGGTATATTTAATGTATTAATATCTCTTCGGTATAATCGATGCATCGATATCTTATCGGTATATTTAATGTATTAATATCTCTTCGGTATATTCGATGCATCGATATCTTATCGGTATNGGAGGAGGTGCGGTGGGAAGGTAGCGGAGAAGCTGCGAGAGAAGGTAGGGGAGGAGGTGCCGGGGAAGCTAACAGAGAAGCTGTGAGGGAAGGTAGCGGGGGAGGTGCGGAGGGAGGTAGCGATGGAGGTGCGAGGGAAGCTAACAGAGAAGCTGCACGGGAAGGTAGTGCGGGAGGTGCGGAGGAAAAGTAGTGGGGGAGGTACAGGAGAAGGTAGCGGTGGCGGTGCAAGGAAAGCTAACAGAGAAGCTGTAGGGGAAGGTAGTGGGGGAGGTGCGGAGGGAAAGTAGTGGGGAAGGTGCAGGGGAAGGTAGCGGTGGAGGTGCGAGGGAAGCTAACAGAGAAACTGCGAAGGCAGGTAGTTGGGAAGGTGCGGTGGAAGATAACAGAAAAGGTGCGGGGAGGCGAGAGAAGGTAAAGAGCGGCGTGTGGGGGGAAGCGAGAGGGAACGAAGAGAGCGAGCTTCTCTCCTATTTACGAATCACCGCCACGCGCAGAGTAAGAAAAGAACCCCGAGAGCAAGCCAAAGAATTAAAAATCCCCACCAGCTGTCTCCCGTCCTGTCCTTCCGTCTGTCTGTCCGCCCGTCCGGTACCTGTCGCTAATTGAGCAGATGAAGTGATAGAAGAGGCTAAGAAGACGTAACTATGTAGACAAACAGACATAACGGACGGACGGACGGACGGACGGACGGACGGGCGGACGAACAGACGGACGGACAGACGGACGGACAGACGGACGGACGGACAGACAGACAGACAGAACGGACGGACGGGCAGACAGACGGAAGGACAGGACGGACAGACGGACGGACGGACGAACAGACCGACGGATGGACGGACGGACGGGCGGACAGACAGACAGAACGGACGGATTAAGGCGGAACACCTTTTGTTCGCACCTGGGCGATCCTACTCACGAGTGATTGACGGATTAGGTATCGTAAAGGCATCGGGTGGCTAATCTGTGCAGATTAGCGTGCCGTAGATGTGGACCGTGCTGCGCGGCCCGAGCGTTGTCAAGGACGCGCGAGCTATAGCGACGCTCTTGTCATGCACTCTCTCAGATTATATCTTTCTTTCTCTCGTTTTTGCTCTCTCTCTCTCTCTCTCTCTCTATTTCTCTCTCTCTCCCTCTCTCTCTCTCTCTCTCTCTCTCTCTC
>NW_014578360.1:0-13985 GCF_000485595.1 Priapulus caudatus
CATGACAGCATGACAGCGTGACGACATGACAGCATGACAACATGACAGCATGACAACATGACAGCGTGACAACATGACAACATGACAGCATGACAACATGACAGCATGACAACATGACAGCGTGACGACATGACAGCATGACAACATGACAGCATGACAACATGACAGCGTGACAACATGACGACATGACAGCGTGACAACATGACAGCATAACAGTGTGACAGCATAACATGACAGCATGACAGCATGACGGCATGACAACATGACAGCATGACAACATGACAGCGTGACAGCGTGACAGTCTCACCTCGCCGGCTCCACGCGTCCGCCGCCGACTCGTTCGTGAACGTCCGCACGCTGACCGACCTCTCGTCGTCAAGGTCGCGACCCGACCTCGACTCGCTCGACCTTGACGCGCTGCTCAAGGACGCGACGTCGTCGTCGTCGTCGTCGTCGAGTGAAGCAGGACCGATGCTGGGACTGGAGCGAGTGCCTGGCAGCGCGACGAGAAGAGAGAAAGCAGAACGAGTCTTACAGTAGCAGTTATATAAAATTATTTAGCTATTACTAAATGCGTGTGTGTGTGTGTACAAAGGCCTATATGCATTCACAGTTATATAGTACTAAATGTGTGTGTGTGTACACAGGGCTTAATAGCATTCACAGCTAACAGAGTGCATACACCTTGCTCGCGAGCATGAGGAACATGTATGTGCTCGCTGGTGGCGGCATGCTGACGACTTCCGCCTGCTGCTGACTCGCCGCTCCCTGGTGGCTGCTGCTGACTCGCCACTCGAGTGACTCGACCGCGCTATCGATCGCAGCGGTGGCTACACACACACACGCGAGCCGCATTGCATGACTCTCCGTTTGCGCGTAATTTATAGTACTAAATGTGTGTGTGTGTACATAGGGCTATATGTGCGTTCACAGTTATATTGTATATATATATATATATATATATATTACATTTTACATATTATATATATGTATATTATATTGTATACTATATACAGGGCGGGAAATTAGTTACAGTAGCGGTATGCCGCTTCGTTATATAATACTATATATATGTATATATTACTATAATACTACGTTATATAATACTATATATATGTATATATTACTATATACTACGTTATATAATAGCTATATAATATGTAATATAATTACTATAATCTACGTATATAATACTATATAATGTATATTATTACTATATACTACGTTATAATAATACTATTATAGCTATGTATATATTACTATAGATAGCTACGTTATATAATTACTATATATATATATGTCATTATATTAGCATAACTATGTTAATATAGGATACTATATGTATTATGGTTATGTTATGGTACTATATATATATTAATATATATATTCATAGTTATATCATATACTATCAAGAAACTAATAATACTATTATTTTATATTATTAGCTCTTGATACTATAATAGAATATATGTTTTTTATATATCTATGCCACTGCACACACGCACACACGAGCACGCACACACGCAGATCACACACACAATACACACACATGCAGTCACACATGGCACTCACGCACACGCACACGCACACACGCAACACGCACACACGCAGTCCACAGACACACACAGACACAAAGTCATCACACACACAGACACACCCACATACCCAACATAAAAAAACACACACACACACAAACACACAATAACAGAACACATACACACACACCACATACAGACATCACACAACACCACACACACACACCACACGCTTTTCTTTAAACAAAAAAAACAATAAAATACTGGCAATTCATTATTCCGTGAGTTTTCAGCTACGGCGGCGCCCTCTTCAACCTACGCTTCGTGGCGCGCACCGCGGCTCCTCAGCGCGTCGACGACTGTGGCGCCCTCTGCATCCCGTTTACAGCGCGTGCTGCCCCTGTGAGGTCCTGGCGCGTCCCGGCGGCATCGCGCGGCCCCCTGGTAGGAGTCCCGTCACTCGCTCTCGGCCACCAGGGGGAGCATCGACGTGATGGCGCCGGTGTGGGCGGTGACGATGGCAGGATGGAGTAGCTGTGTGGAATTTCCTCTGATCATCCCCGCCGAGTCCATTCCGTATTCACCTCCTGGTCCCTTCGCCAGTATTCCCCTCCTGGCCCCTTCTCCGTATGCCGCCTGCTCTGCCCCTTCCCGGTATCCCCTCCTGGTTCTCTTTGCCCGGTATCCGTCCTCCTGGTCCTTCGCCGGTATCCCTCCGGTTCCCTTCCGTTACTCCCNGTTGCTCCTCGTATGCCCGTTTTCTTTGAGTGAATGTGAACGGAGCTTCTCCACTCTTCGGCGTCTCAAGACGTGGCTGAGGAGCACCATGACTCAGCGGAGGCTGAACGCGGTTGCCGTGTGTAACAGCCATCACGTCTTGCTCGACAAAATTTCTGTCCAAAGTCTTGCCAAGGAATTCGCGAGAAGAAGTGAGAAGAGGCGCCAAACATTTGGGAATTTCTTAGAGTAGCGATCTTTCTACTGTTACAGTCAAACTTCGTTACAACGTACCTCCAGGGAATCAGTACGTTATAACGATAGTTCGTTGTAACCAATTCCCATAAAATGAATGCTAACGCAAGAATTAAAACGTGTGTGCCTGATGTAAATGATTTTGTTACCATTACGAATGAATGTTGACATCGTCGATTTCGCCAAATAAAAGCATAATCGTATTGTATTTTTTATGATAAAAACAAAATGTACGTTGTTTTATACTGCTTTCACTGTAAAAATAAGTCGTCCACTTGAAAAACTTCAATTCTATAAAATTGAGTTTGTGAGAGAGACGTATATATATATATATATATATATTTAACGAAATAAAACAATAGGGAACGTGACAAGCCTAGGAAACGTTTTACTATTTTATCCCTCAAAAACGGTCATCTTGAAGGTTCTAAATTGCTCAAATTCAAGAGCGTCCGGGGGCTCCGCCCCCGGCCCTAGGGCGGGCCCCTGGACCCCACCCGTTGAGGGGCAAATAACAGTGAAATCATCCCCCCCACAACTGACGACCTGTCTACGCCACTGATGAATAGTATTTATCATAATACGTATTATTTATTTATTTCCATTTGTGTATGTGAACGGATTTATCATATTTTAGTTTGTAGTTTATCTAGAATTGTATTATATTTTGGTTATACATATATGCTATAATATATTTTAAATTTCTACATGTATGTATGTATGTATGTATGAACGGGAACCTTTAGATCGGTGTTTCCCTTTTTATTTTTGAGTCTCCCACCGGTAATTTCACTTTACCGGGAGATTTTGTTTCGGAGCTTCCAGGCTGATTCTAAGTAATGTTTAACCTGCTCTATACCCAATCCCCATAGCATCTATGTTCATTTAGTCTCAAGATGGTGAGCATCACCTGCCTTTCCTCCAGCTGTGCAGGGGTGACCCCCCCATTCTTGGAGCCTGTCCCAGATGATCTTCCTTAGGTGTTTGTATGCCGGGAAAACTAACAGGAAATGCTTGAGGTCTTCTGGTTCTCCCTCATTGCACACCGTGCAATTTTCTTCCCCTAACCATCTCCTGGTTCTTTTATTTACGGGGAGGCATCCCGCTCTACATTGGTACAGCAGCTTACTGCCGATTTTATCTCGTTCCAGAGCTTTAGTTACCATGCAGATCTTACATTTTTGCCGTTCCGGAGACCTTAGTTTTTAATATTTCCGTTCCAGTGCACAATACGTTGAAGCGGGCCGTCAAGGCATGCATGCAACGTGTGTGTGTTGTACATGTGTGCGTGCGTGCGTGTGTTGTCTCTCTGTGTGTGTGTGTGTGTGTGTGTGTGTGTGTGTGTGTGTGTGTGTGTGTGTGTGTGTGTGTGTGTGTGTGTGTGCGTGTGTGCGTGTGTGCGTGTGCGTGCGTTCATCTCTCTCCGGGTCATGTTTTTTCTTTTCTATAATACAACAGTTATTGGTTCAAGTGCTACAGCATAGATTTTAAAGCAAATCACTGTTCCCCCACAGTTCCGGACACCCTCTCTTTTAAACGTGTTCAGTGTCATAGCATTGAATTTCAACGAAATCCTAGTTCCGGAGATCCCTAGCTATTTTCGAACATATAGCCAGTTCCAGAGCATATACCACATTCAACACACATTAGTTCCAGAGATCGACCTTCATTTTCAGGTCTGAGTTAGTTCCAGAGCCCCCCATTTTTGACTTCGCAGTGGCACATACCTACCATAATGTGGGGTGAGTGCCCCCTCCCCCGGGGTTTCATCTCCTTGGTATATGTTGCTCCTGGTTCCCTGCAGAATTATTTTTTTCAAAATAGTGCTACGGCAGTGCCGTGCTGCCGTGGCGGCCACTACGGCCCTGCTCTCTTCATCCATACAATTTAATCTCCCTAAATATTTAAGTTTGCTCTTCGCTTCTCTATCCTCAAACGTGGACTATCCAATCTCCCCTCTTATTGTTTCAATTACCCGCGTAAAGGGGGGCACCTAATTAACAGTTCCCTGCCCAGCCAAGCTGGTTTTGGGTATTTTCAAGGGCTTTAAGAGTGCTTATAGCTGTTCCGTTTTTCTTATCCTTATATATGATTACTAGCAAATACCCGTGCTCCGCACGGAGTTTGCATCTATGCAAGAACACATTAATTTGTTGTAGACGTGAAATTGTCATTCTATACATAGGATCAGGAATACGTGAAAATCGAGATTCTATTGAGATTCTATTGACATTAGTAACTTCATGATAAGTTCATGTCATTGGTATGTCATTTTGTACCATTGAAAATGTTTATTCGATCACGGTCATATGATATTGGTACAAGGGTACCGGGTTGGACTATCTACTATCCCTGAATCCTGATACCCTGCTGATACCCATATATGGAAGTGAACAGACATCGATATCATTACGCTGTTAGAATCTGCGCCGGAGAGTAATCTATTATAGTCTTAAGCCGGATTAAGCTTTTCAACAGAAATAATACATAATATTATAGTAATTACTGTGCACTGGAGGAACTAGCAGATTTTGCACAATGGAGCTCTGAGATAGTGTTAATATCAAACAAAATAGATCCCAGGCGGAACGTTACACCTCTACTATAAAAGGAACACTCTGTGCACAACGACGTCACAAAGCACCCGAGCAGCAATTTCTTGTTTGATAAAAGCGGTTGCCATTTTGGTATGTAATAATGTATTTACTATAACTTCGTTAATAATTTTGTTCTGTTCTTCAATATAACACGTGTTAGAAATATTAACACCGTCTGGAATTAGTATTGGCTTGCAAACTGACGTATAGGACCGGTGTAATGCCGTTATTTTAGATTTAGTCGATCTCGGTCAAAAGTAAGAACTAGTAGTAGTAGTAGTACTACTAGTAGTAGTACTACTAGTACTACTAGTACTAGCAGGAGTAAGATAATATAGATATATATCCTATATTATCTTACTCCTGGTACTAGTAGTAGTAGTAGTAGTAGTAGTAGTAGTAGTAGTAGTAGTAGTAGTAGTACTAGTACTAGTAGGGTATCACTATCAGTATCATTATCAATCATGGCGGAATCAGTAGGCCTGAAGTCTAGCCACAGGCACAGGCACTTGGAACGTCTCAATTAAAAATAATAGTGGTAAATAAACACGAAATGTATTTACTACCAAAGTCTTAATGTTTCTCTACTCTATTTCTCCTATTAAAGGCATAACAGGCCCATTGATTATGCAAAGTTGACGAATGCTACAGTAACTTAAGTTAGTAACTGGCACCTTGTGTAGTTAATAAGTACATTGTCATTACCTACGTCATTACCATTGTCATGCAATATACGTAAATACGCGTAGTGCCGTCTGTGGTCGTGGTTAGTCCGCGATCCCCCCATAGTGTTGGCCTCCAACACAGCCTACTTCATTATCACGAACATCCGTGATTCGTACGTGGATTCCACGTTCATTACAATCATCAGAGCTACTGTTAGTGTTACGTATACAGTTGCGGTACTGTACTATCGCTAGCATGCGTGCAAAAATGTCCGGTGCACTATAAATCTGTATAACACCCGTTTCGCCGTATGCGGTTTCGAAACTGTAAACAAGTCGGGCAACTGATTTCTTGGACTGCAGATTTCAATTAGACATTTCTTAGTAACCAAGAGTGATATTGGACAAACTAATACGCGTTTGGCTATAAGGTAATGTACTTATTAACTACACAAGGTGCCAGTTACTGTAGCATTCGTCAACTTTGCATAATTAATAAGCCTATTATTCCTTTAATTGCCGATAATTACCCGTAAATGCCGGTCAAATGCTCATCTGATCTGCAACACAGACCGCACGCTTGCCCTGTGCACAAACAACATGAATAAGAGAGCAGGTAGGAGAGCGTGATCGCAAAATTCGCTTGACGCTTGCTATATTTCACACGATTACAGAACAAATACACAACCAACAGCCTCCATCTTGGTATCTATCTGTAGCTAAATGTTCACTTGTTCAAATTATAACTGTTCTTTGTTCTTACCTACTCACGCCAGAGATATCTCGTGAAATCCTGCAGGAAATGGTCTTTCCGTGAAAATGTAAAGAGGACGAGATGTCCGTTTATACAAGAGTAATGGTGCGCATTGCATGCCGGGATGAGCTGCTGCCTGCCTCCGAGCCTCCGTTTCGAGGCCCGCCAAGCCAAGCGTAATGCGCGCGGGCATGACATCACACACACACACGACTACAGTGATCGATCGAAAGTAGCGCCGTTATGGATTTTCGGATGATACGTCCTCTACATTTTCACGGAGAGAACATTTCCTGCAGGATTTCACGAGATATCTCTGGCGGGAGTAGATAAGAACAAAGGACAGAGTTATAATTCGAACAAGTGAACATTTAGCTACAGATAGATACCAAGATGGAAGCTGTTTGATGTGTTTTCGTTCTGTAGTCGTGTGAAATGATGCGAGCGTCGAGCGAATTTTGCGATCACGCTTTCCTACCTGCTCTCTTATTCATGTTGTTTGTGCGTGCGGTGTACTTGTGTGTTGCAGATGAGAATTTGACCGGCATTTACGGGTAATTATCGGCAATAATAGGCGAAATAGAGTAGAGAAACATTAAGACTGGTCGTAAATACATTTCGTGTTTACATAATTTTTTTTATTGAGACGTTCCAAGTGCCTGTGCCTAAACCGAGTGGTTTGGCGGCGATGTCACATATTGTAATGCCTAATGGTTGTATAAAATTAGCATTAACTAAAAGTTCTGCGAACACATGTAGTTTATCTTAAGCCTAGGACACACTGCGATTTTCTACGCTGGCCGCTTGCGATCCGCTGATCGATAAATACGGTGCCGGGTCGAAAAACCGGGCGGAAATATTCAACATGTTGAATACGAGCGATGCGCCGGGCGTATGGGATCGCGAGCGAAATACGCTGCCATGAGACCGGACACACCGCGCGGACCCGGCACCGTATTTATCGATCGCAAGCGGCCAGCGTAGAAAATCACGCAGTGTGTCTTAGGCTTTAGGCAGCAACCAGGGTACATCAACGGTAACTACTTCCACAACATTTAGCTAATTCTCATAGACTAAACTTCTTAGTATAAACTCGTGAATTTTGGTCTAGTATATTGCTTCTATGTCATGCAGGTCAATATGCAGATCTTTGTAAAGACCCTGACTGGTAAGACCATCACCTTGGAAGTAGAGGCATCTGACAGCATTGAAAACGTGAAGGCCAAAATCCAGGACAAGGAGGGAATCCCCCCGGATCAACAGCGCCTGATCTTCGCCGGAAAGCAGCTGGAAGATGGCCGCACTCTGTCCGACTACAACATCCAGAAGGAGTCTACTCTTCACCTGGTTCTGCGTCTGCGTGGAGGCATGCAAATCTTCGTCAAGACCCTGACTGGCAAGACCATCACCTTAGAAGTAGAGGCATCTGACTGCATTGAAAACGTGAAGGCCAAAATCCAGGACAAGGAGGGAATCCCCCCGGATCAACAGCGCCTGATCTTCGCCGGAAAACAGCTGGAAGATGGCCGCACTCTGTCCGACTACAACATCCAGAAGGAGTCTACTCTTCACCTGGTTCTGCGTACTGTGGCGTGGAGGCATGCAAATCTGCGTCAAGACCGCTGGCTGGCAAGACCATCACCTTCGAATAGATGCATTGTGCTGACAGCATTGAAAACGTGAAGGCTTCGATAGAATCGCAGGACCCAAGGGAGTGGTAATCCCCCGGATTGCACAGCGCCTGATCGTTCGGCGGCGGAGAAAAAGCAGCTGAAGATAGGACGCACGGCCTATGCTCTGGTGCCGACTACAACATGCCAGAAAGGAGTGCGAGTACTTCTTCATCCTGTTTGCGTTGCGGTGGACGGCATGCATAATCTTCGTCAAGACGCCTGACTCGAGGCAAGGACCATGGCACCGGTAGGAAGTAGAGCATGCTGACCTGGCATTGAAACGTGAAGGCCAAAATCTCAGACAGGAGGAGGGAAATCGCCGATCGGCGGATGCAACATGGCGAGCCGCGCTGATCTGTTCGCGCGGGAAACCAGCTGAAGATGGGCCGCAGGCTCTGTTCTCCGAGCTACAACATCGGCAGAAGGAGTCTACTCTAGTCACATCCGTGGTTCTGCGTCTGCGTGAGGCATGCAAAATCTTCGTGCAAGACCCTGAGCTGGCAGACGCATCACGCTGGAAGTAGAGGCATCGCTGACGCATTGAAAGACGTGAAGGCCAAAATCCAGGAGCAACGGAGGGATATCCCGCCAGAGGATCAACACGGCGCTGATCCTATCGCGAAACAGCTGACAGAATGGACGGTCACTCTGCCGACTACTAACTATCGGGGCAGAAGGAGTCTACGTCTTCACGTGGTCTGGCTTCTGCGTCTGCGTGGAGGCCATGCAAATGCTTGGCGTCAAGACGCTGACATGGCAAGAGAAGGCACGCGTTCGCGTGCCATGGCACCGTGGAAGTAGAGGCATCGCGACATGCATTGAGCGACGTGAGGAGGCCAAATCCAGGAGCAAGGAGGAATCCGCCGGACGGCGGATCAACAGGCGCCGTGCTTCTTGGCCGGAAAAGCGAGCTGTATAGATGCCCCGGCACTCTGTCCAGAGCACTACAACATCCGTCCAGAAGGATCAACTCCTTCACCCATGGTTCTGCCGTGCCGTGAGCTATGCGAAAAATCTTCGTCAAGACCTGCCTGGCAAGAACGGCATACCACTAGAAGTAGAGGCATTGAGCTGGCATTGAAAACGTGGGAAGCGCCAAAAGTCCAGGACAAGGAGCGACGAATCCACCCGGATGCAACAGCGGCCTGATTCTCGCCGGAATAGCAGCTGCACAGCGAAGAGCACGCAATAATGCTCGCACATACCAACTCACACCAGGGCACGTCTTCTCTTGCCCTTGTCTACGAGTAACTGCGCAGCCCGGGTTTTTGTAGATACCCTTGAAGTGTGATCTATAGACCCTCAGCTACCTCTGCTGCAGATACACACACGCATGCTTATATTCCTATATCACAATAATTTGTCTAACTGCTGCATATGTGTTTGCTATAGGTTTCATCATTTGCGCAGTGAAATGGTATTGGTACAGTTTTTTTCTTTTGTAGTCAGGATCATTGTACTAAAGTTGGCTCTTACTAATTGGCTATGGCATACAGTTCCATAGTGCTGTGCAGTACCGCGCGCTGAAATTGAATTGTAGTTATGGTTCTTAGTGTGGCTTAGCATTGTGAATACTATGCGATTGATTTCGGCACCGTTTAAGTGACACTTGCGTTGCCAAAAGTCGTAACACAGGCTCCGCTCATAACGATATTTATTCACAGTCGTCATGCAATTTTTGGCTTCTATATTATGAGTTATGGAAAACTGTATCGAGAGTGTATCGTAGAAGTAGGCAGCTATGCCTAATATATTGCTAGTGTGATTATTCAGCCGGCACTAAAGGCCAATTTTATTTTATAGCATTGAAAAATTAATCAACATGCGGCGAGGGGGGGGGGGGGGGGGGGGGGGTGAGAATCTGAATCGAAACATGGCTCATTGTATGATGCTTAGATGTGGTTCGTTTCTAGTTAGTAAGCGAAAGATGGGGCCATCCTTCTTGTGGGCAGCGGTGTGTATGATTACCGATATTTTAGGTTTTTTAATAATTCGAGAATTGTCAGCCCTCTCATTCCGTACAGTAACGGTTCATGAGTTAATCTGAGCGGTGAATTTTAAAGAAGGCCTAAATTACGTGTCTTACAGCTCGTGATTTGATATACCAGTACGTTATCCCCCAACTATTATCATGCAGCGGTGGCAAAATATTCGTGGTGTAACCGGCGGCGAGAGCAAATAGATGAACATGCTTAAGCTCCGTGCATGAAATCTGTATTGACGAGGATATGTTCACAACAATGATAGAATTGAATAGTCTTATAAGAATGGGCGGCAGGACTGAAGTTCATAAGCTCTGTGACGTATAGCTATTGGAGTAGCGAATCGGGTCTAGGCCTGCACATCTATATAAATACGCGCTTGAGGCGCCTCAGTGTCTCACTAGATCGTTCAACTCCATGCAGTATTCCATGCAGGGGCCATGAATTGCATGCCGTGGTATGAGATAGTTCTAGTATTTAGATCCGGCTCGGTCATGCGGGGAAAGGCTCAGAACTGGCTTTTCCATACCCTGTAATCGTCAATAGTGTGGATGCCGCTCTGTGGGTGTAGTTAACCAGTCAGACAGAGCGTCGTCGCTATCAGGGTAACGACACCAGACAGCATAATGGAGAGTCATTCTCTCCGTCACTATCCACCGCATTTATCCCCGCCGCTCTCGTCTCATCTGCTTCGTGCACTTCTCTCTTCGATGTTCGTCTCTCGTCTCGTCATCACAGTCGGCCGCTAATGTTCGGGCTGCCGGACAGGGAACACACACTCTCTCTCTCTCTCTCTCTCGTTCACATTGAGATACTAGGCTTTAGTGAGTAGCACTGTGATGGTATGTTGAGGTTTACACCGCGTGTGGCCGAATACTTTGTCGTTATGTTGTGATTTCGCGTAACATCGCTCTGAAGACGCCGTCTCTCGCACAGGAACCATCAGCCGGCACCAAGCCGTAGTGATGAAAGGTAAACATGCAGGCCTACCGACTTCTTTCAGTGCGATGGTAAATATAGCTGCGTATGATGAATGGAACGTCTATGAATATATAGTCCGCTCGATCGTCTGTAGAGTGACTCTTGCTTTACATTAGTTATGTCTGCTATAGCCTGCTACTGTTCATTACTGCGTCCTATCTTCAATGGCAGGACAATAACGCAGATGGGGTCGTTGTCGTATCAGGTACTACAGATATTTACCCGAGGTAGTTTTAGGTTGTTTAGTATTATGTTTATATTTTGATATGAGGTATGTTTAGGGTTAGGGTACACTTCTGTAGTACAAGTCTGGTACACTTTGTGTATACATATATGTACCTCGGTTACATCTGTAGTACCTGATACGACAACGACCCCTTTCAAGAGCGACAATAACCCGTGCTCAGGCCATAATGGCGTGCGTGTGATTGTTGCGCCCAAGTCCTAGAGAGACGCCGTTCAGCGTCATGCATCCGTCACTATTGTATTGGGAATTTTCGTGATAATTCGCTGTCCGCGTGGCAACATGACGCACGTAATCCTTCACATCTCTATAGCGTCGCCTCGCGTTTTTCCCGCCCATTAACAGGAACATGGCGACGACGTCTCTGCGGAACGTCGTAGTTCGTCTAAAGGTCACCCGGCGGCTAGCGCACTGGCGCCTTTATTTGCTCGCCGCCGCGACCATCAGCGTCTGTCTATGGCTGCGCTTGATGCGGATAAATGACGTCACCATCGTCGATGACGACGACGTCGCGCTACGTGCGAGCGGCAGCTTCTACGTCGCAGAGCGGCGTGTAGTGTCGGCGATCAACTGCAGCGCCCTCTTCGCCGGAAAGAAATCGGAAATCTCGAAGGCGCTGGAATACGACAAATCGCACAGCGAAGGGAGAGACTTCGATGTCGTGAGATACTTTGCAGGTCCACACGACTGCGACCGTTTCAGAAGCCGCCGTGGTTATCCCAGCAGACCCTTGTCAGACGAAGAGAATTTGTTCCCGCTCGCGTTTAGGTAATCTCTCTGTCCATATCCATGCTTTCTCTGACGCCGTGACGCGCGCACATTCTTTAAGACTACAACATCCAGAAGGAGTCTACTCTTCACCTTGTCCTGCGTCTGCGCGGGGGTTTTTAGATACCCCTTGAAGTTGATCTATAGCTGGTAGTTTGTCAAGTAAAAACCGCATGCTTATTCTATACTAATTTTCTAACTGCTCTAGGTGTTGCTATAGTTTCATAATTGCACCAGTGAAATTGTATTTGTACTTTTTGTAGTCATAGATTCATTTACTAAATTGCTTTACCTAATTGCATGAATACAGTTCATAGTGTAGTCAGTACCCTGCTGAAATTGAATTTGTAGTTATGGGTTCTTTCAGTGTGGCTGTAGCATTGTATTACTATCGATTGATTTCCTTTTAATGAACACCTGCGTTGCCAAAAGTCGTAACACTCCTCATAACGATATTTATTCACAGTCCATGCAATTTTTGCTTCTAATTATGAGTTATGGAAAACTGTATCGAAGAGTGTATCGTAAGAAGTAGCTCATGCCTAACTAATATTCTAGTGTGATTATTACCCACTAAAGCCAAATATTTATTTTATTGCATTGAAAAATTAAATAAACATGCCTGAGAATCTAATCAAACTGCTCTTGTATGATGCTTTAATCGTGGTTCGTTTGCTAGTTAGTAACAAAGATGGCCATCCTTTTGTGCAGCGTGGTGTATGATTAACATTTTTAGGTTTTAATATTCGAAATTGTCACCACTCATTCCTACATGTAAACGTTCATGTAAATTGGCGTTGTTTTAAAAAGCTACATTACGTGTCTAATGCTCGTGATTTGATATACATACGTTATCCACACTAATTATCCACAGCGGTGCAAATATTGTGGTGTAACCGGCGCAGAGAAATAGATGAACATGTATGCTCGTGCAATGAAATCTGTATTACGAAGATATGTTCACAACAATATAATAATAGTCGTTACTAAAATGGCCGCAGGATGAATTCATAAGCTCGTGACGGTATATATTGGAGTAGCATCGGATCTACTGCTACACTATTATAAGTACCGCTTGACCTCGTGGTCTCACTAGACTAGTGGTGCCCCCGGACGGCCCGTCTTTTCACCGCAGGTGTCATTTCAAATTTGCAGCGGCACGCTCCCCCTAGTGGCCATTAAATACAAAACAGGGAATTACATTATGGGAATTCGGGGACGTCGGGGACACTGGGAATTCGCTTAGTCTGAATTCGTGGGCAACAGTGACTGACTTGACACAGCGTTTGCTGGCTGGTAAGTCATTCATCGTAACATGTTGAAATTGTTGGCAACTGAAAACGCGCATCAAAACTATAATAAAACTGAAAATTAACTCTAATTAACCTCAATACTACCGGCCGACCGCATGCCACATGACAATGTGATTTACACTTCGGTGATCGATGCCATCGCAAATGCCATTGGTTGATACAAAATCACGAGCCTCATAACTCCTAACAATAGACGCCCCAGTTGTTGTCCAGGCAACATCCATAAGACATAACCCCAGATAGCCTCGATACTGAACCGCCTAGAGCACAGACCGAGCACTGGCTGAAATGTCGTTGGATTCGAACTCATATATATTTTAATTATCATCTTCGCTGTTTTCGTGTATTTTCATATGTTTTCATATTCTCCAATGATTTAATTTACAAAACAGTTTAATAACAACAAAGTAATTTTTTTGGGCTATAGAGTTAGGGTTAGGTTAACATAAAAGAACTACTGAGGGCGTAAAACACCCTCCCGATTACCGGAGACTCGCAGTG
>NW_014578360.1:16111-24429 GCF_000485595.1 Priapulus caudatus
ACTGCCTGGGTTAGGGTTAGGCTTAGAGTTAGGGTTAGGGTTAACATAAAAGAACTACTGAGGGCGTAAAACACCCTCCCGATTACCGGAGACTCGCAGTGATACAAGCCTGAATGAATGTTATGTTGTATGAAAGAAGCTTCACGTTCATTCAGGATATTCTCCGTTTCCTATCTTAATGTAGACATGCTTTTATTGTTACACAGGGAAGAAGAATTATTGTTGTTTGATGGGTGAACATGTGAAGTGTTCGAATCTTTCCGTAAGGCAGATGTGAGCTGTTAGGGTCGACTGCACGCAAGCTTTCCTGAGAGCGATCAACAATAGAACTGCATAACCCTGACGTTTTCAATAAACTATTCAGGCAATAAAATAGAAAAGGCTTGCTTTTGGTTAGTGTATGATGTAACTGTAGGTGGACTGCAATAATTGATAATGATGTAGTTCAATCACATCAAGTAACTCATGGCACATCTATTGTCAGATATCCCTGGATTATCAACATGCAGTTATTACAGTCAACGCTGTCTGTTATGACTTATACTTGTTATCCAGCTGCCAA
Source organism: Priapulus caudatus (assembly GCF_000485595.1). Classification (NCBI taxonomy): domain Eukaryota; kingdom Metazoa; phylum Priapulida; class Priapulimorpha; order Priapulimorphida; family Priapulidae; genus Priapulus; species Priapulus caudatus. Next base: position 16,674 of record NW_014578360.1, read on the forward strand.
CGCTTTGCTCAATATCATAAAAGTGTTTTTGATCCGTAATAAAATGTGTTTAAAATCCTGTAGGCCTATTGATATAACGCATTTCTGAGTGTTGTAGAAATACTACTGGCATAGCATTGCATATATCTGGAACGGGGAGTAGTAGAAACTCTATTAATAGAAATCTCTCTATTTTGGGCTAACGCTCCATTAGGAGTGTTCCCAACGTTGATATCATTAATGATTAATGATTAATGATTGATAACCCTATCCCTAGCCCTAGTCCTAGCCCTAATCCTAACCCTAACCCTAACCCTAACGCTAACCCTAACCCTAACCTAACCTATAACATAACCCTATAACCATTAATGACATTAAAGTCCACTCCTAATGGAGTATCATCCCTATTTTGAGCTCAGTGATGCTGCTCTGTGCTACTCACTTCTCAGCATCGTCAAGTGTTGTAAGATGGCCATAATACATTACGTAAGGAGTATTAGAAACTCTTGAGATCTCTGGTAGCCTTGTGCTGCAATAATTATGCTTATCAAAGCGCATATGTGTCTGTTTGAGATAGAAATACATGGATGAATGAGAAATTATCTCTCTATCTCTGTCTCTGTCTCTCTCTCTCTCTCTCTCTCTCTCTCTTTCTCTCTCTCTTTCTCTCAAGTCAAGTTCAGCGCTGGCGTTAGCACACAGCATGCCACTTATATAAATAATATGATATACAAAATACCGCTTTATGTTTGACTTGCTATTGTTTAACTTGCTATTGTGTAACGTGCTATGTTAACCTTATTATATATATATATATAATGCTTTCTCTTTCATTATCTTTAAGTATATTGCTGCTGTCGCAAGTGAACGAGGCAGAACGGCTATTGCGTGCCATATACATGCCACAAAACTCCTACTGCATTCATGTCGACAAGAAAGCTTCCCCGGATATCCAGCATGCTCTTATGGCACTAGCTAGGTTTGAGAAATTTATCACTTCTACACGCATGCACGCGCACGCGGGCACGCATACACCGCGCGGAGTTTCAGGGCGGCGTGAAACTTGATGCTAAACGCCACCACCCTGCGTAGAATTCAATGGGCACCACTATGTAGTAATGCAATATAGTTGCGTATGAAAGTACAACCGTATGCCCAAATAAATGTGTTTAGATAAAACCTCGCGGTAAATGGTAAGCTTTGAGCAAACCCAAAAACTAATCTAAATTGAGTGTTAGGACGATGGTAATTCTCTTGTTTGACGTATTTATTGTCGATACTAATCATTGGTTGGTTGGTGTATAGACTTGATTTCTGACCTTTTCTACCGTATATACCTTATAGCATACATTTACCTGCTGCTGCTATAAAAGGTGGTATCGTTTCATCAATGTCATCGTCGCCGTCGTCGTCGGTTGCCGCTATTATGTCAGTGAAATCCATAATAATTCCTAATTCCGTGCTTTTTGTGTTACAGGTGTTTTGATAATGTATTCGTTACTGCAGAGCAGTTGGATATCATATATGGAACTATAACTCTAGTCACAGCAGAGCTAAACTGCATGCGTGACCTTCTTCACTTCAACAAAGATTGGAAGTACTTTATCAACCTTGCGAGTGAGGAATTTCCGCTGAAAACCAATAGAGAATTAGTCAAAATTCTCAAGCTTTACGATGGTTTGAACGAGATACAACAGGTTTGTTCTTTTTATAACGCCAGCAATTAACGCATTGCAACTTCATGTTGCGATATAGAATCGTTAATGGGGTAATTGATAAAAATAAGATATATATTCGTTAGTGTTATTCATCTATGACTGGCACGGCGTGTAAATGCGGGTAGATAAAAATAATATATCTGCTGTCGGACTTGGGAAGTCGTGCGTACATGAAGCCTCAATGAGAGCCGTAATAATAATATCCGCATCATCACACAAATACGCGGGATGTCACCGTTCTTCGGTTAGCTGTATCAGTAGTTGTTGTGAATCCACGAAAGAATTTTTTTTAGATTTACTTTTCGTACGTTTTGCAGGTAAACCACGTGCACATCGCGAAGCACACCAAATACAAGCACGCGCTGCTCCCGTGTGATCGCGATACCGAGTCGCCGTCAGCTGTGTGCATGACAAAGACCGATCAGTTGAAATCGGCGCCTCCGCATGACCTTGTGATTTTTAAGGGCAGCCGCTACGGAGCATTTAGTCGGCGATTTTCTGACTTTGTCGTCCACAGTGCGGTGTCTGCGGCTTACGTGGAGTGGCTGCAAGACACGCTCATACCTGACGAGCTGTTCTGGGGCACGCTCAACAGAAATCAACACATTTATCCGCCAGGCGGCTCCACAGGTATGCCATTTCTCGAGTGCGACGTTCTTTCCTCTTTTGAGTGTTGACTGGCCATAGCGAGTGAATTAAATTGAGAGCACGGGCTGCGCTATTGCGTTCCCGACTTGGGCGCCAGTCGCCAGTGACCAAATATTTGAATGTTGGAAAAGAATGGATATATTTGAAGATTTGTGCAATATTGGATATATTGCATTATTTGTGACGTATTTCTTATTTGATGACGAATTCAGAGACCGATGGTCATGCAAACAACAATAGCCCTTTTTTATTTAGAATGTAATGGATTATTTGAAAGTAAATGAGTCAATGTGAGAATACATTTCTGCTTATAATTTTTTTTGGGGGTAGGCCTAACTCCATTATAACCATATGATCATACTCACATAACATTTTCCGAAAACCGTTCCTGCTGTTTTCATCCAGTAATTTAATCTTGGTTTGACCGTAATTCGAATTGTTGACAGTGTTGTGTTGATATTTTTAGACGGTTAGAATATACCGTTGGGCGGCGAGGCAATACACTCAGAAATGGTGCACGAAACCTCTTGACACGGCAATATATTTGCATGCAACATCGTGCGTGTACTTCCTTTTTTATACGATCACGAGAAACTCACAGTCTTCGCATGCTTTTTTTCTAATCTCCAGGTGACAGATACATCAACAACTCTCCTATTCGTGCTGTTATTTGGGAATACGAATCGAAAGGCGTTAAGTGTGGCGGCAAGTTCGTGAGAGAAGTCTGTGTATTTGGGTACGCCGATTTACCGATCTTATACATGACACCGTATTTCTTTGCCAACAAATTTTACAAAAACTTTCAGCGTTTGGCATTGGATTGCTTAGAGGAGCTGCACGTTAATAGAACGTTACATCTCGAGCCAATTGACACGGAGTATTATCTACGGAATCTGCCAAAATAACCGAGAGAGGGTGTCTCAGCCGCGCCCTAAATGCCCATCACCAGGAACATGCATGAATGAAATAATAGTTATTGTAACGTAATACTTGTTGTAAAAAATCGATGTCGAACTCTGTGTTAGTATTGTACAATCAGTGTATCAATAACATTAATAACATAAATTTATAACATCATGATTATCCAATGTTTCGCGTGTATGCGCACGTTTATCTTTCTTATCCCATTCTCTGTTCTTCTCTCCCCTCTCTCATTCTCTCCATCTTCATTCTTTCTTATTTACTCACAATCGCCGCTGTAGGAGGCGAAACGACGTGTATAACATATTCACTTAGTATAGATTCTTAAATTTCAAAAGAAAAATCACAACTTAAACAATGGCATTTGTTCTTCTGTGCATTTTTATTTTGGCGAACATATATTCGGTCAGTTAGAATCTTATTCTGCTAAAATAATTACCAAAACTCACCACTAAGATCGATGTTATCTGAGTCTGTCTCAATCATATGTTTATCTTAATAACCTACCTTCGCATATACCTTTCTTGCAATATATTCAAGAAATCTCAATGTTTTCAAGAAATCTCTAACGATACACAGCTATATATATATTATAGGTTTCACATAGGTGCGAATGGTAGCGGGTGCGTATACATGCGTGCGTTCATACATATACGACCCTAACTTGGCAGATCTACATACATAACAAACCCTACATTCTAGCTTCTGCTACTTTACCCTAGCAGAATTATCGTGCCGATTGGGAAGTGCAGTGATATATCGAGCTGTTCTCCGTCGGGTGGCGCCACCATGCAATCACATGAATTTTCCGCGAAGTATTCGAGCTTGGGCTACATTCTAGCTGCTTTTTATGAGCGAGCTACGTCACGTTTGCAATATATCGGCAAAAGAAATATGAAATAGAAATGAAAATAAAACGCGGCATACAAGCGTACAGTCATCGAGCCGCATGTGTACAGTTTTACGGATGAGTGGGTGGGAGACAATCAGCGGAAGCAGTCATCTATCGATTGCGTACGTGCCTATAGCCACGCGAATCGTTCCACGTGGCCGTACACGCGTATTCCCTGACGTACGCCTGATTTACGGCGCGCGGACCAACGCAATGTTTGTAACAGCAGTACAAAGACTCTCATTTCAGTATATGTGTACATGACACGTGTCATTTGACACGTTATATAGATAACAGCCGCATCTTGTCGTGTACGCTGCATTTGAGTGAGTACCCACTCTCGCTGAGACGTACACTAAAGTCTCGCATATCTCCTAGCCCGACGGGTTGCGAAAATAACATCCACGCACAACAATCATAATAACATTAGCAGAAACAACAACGACGACAACAACAACAACATCAACATCAACATCAACATCAGCAACAACGACACCAACAAATAGACAAAAAGACAACAACAACAAAAACAGGAACGCAAACGCAATCAAAGGAGCCAGCGTATTTCCTCGAAGCAGGCTAGCCGCCGCGCCGAAGCGAGGGACGATCGACAACCGTGGTAAAAAAAACATGGGTATGTTTGCGACGAAGATCTATCGGATCCTCACAGAAGGCTTTACAACCGAGGCGCGAATCCTTCTACTAGGACTAGACGCAGCAGGTGAGTACGTATAGCGAAATGATCTACGAGTTTCCCAGCGCAGGTGAAATCATTAGATGATAAAAGCCACTCCGGTATTTTCAGGTCTGACCGACCTTTACATGTTTACATCGATCAAAATCATGTATAGCGTGTCTTTAAGGACTAGTCAGACGATTAGATAGAGAGATAAGATTTAGATATCGTTAGTCATCCTGGTAGCAATCTCAAAATCAAGATGGCGTCGTCATTAATCCGGCCCTTTTCCATATATTGGGGGTTTTCTATATATCTGTCCTTTTAAGATTCGGCATGCTTTGCAAAAACTGTTAATGTTCCTGTAAAGTCGCGGTGAAAAGCTCTGCCGTATATAATGTCGTCAACATCGTCCCGATATTGATGTGTTTAATCATTGGAGGGATCATTCCTGAAAGATTTGTGTGTGTTTGAGTGTGTGTGTGTGTGTGTGTGTGTGTGTGTGTGTGTGTGTGTGTGTGTGTGTGTGTGCGTGCGTGGCGGGTGTGCGGTGCTGAGTGTGGTCGCGTTTGTGTGCGCGTGCTGTGTGTGTTGCATGTGTGTGTGCGCCGCGCGGCCGGTGTGTGTGTGTGTGTGTGTGTGTGTGTGGTGTGTGTTGTGTGTGTGTGTGTATGCTGTGTGTGTGTGCGTGCGTGTTGCGCTGTGTGTGTGGTGTGTGTGTGTGTGTGATGTGGTGTGTGTGTGTGTGTGTGCGTGCGGTCCGCAATGTGTGTGTGTGTGTGTGTGTGTGGTGTGTGTGTGTGTGTGTGTGTGTGTGGGTGCGCGTGACAATGTGTGTTGCGGTGGTCAGTGTGGTCACATTTCGCAGCAGCAATCGCCCGATATGACTAATAGTATTAGGAAGTAAGATACTCACTTCAGGTAAAACAAATCATCTGTACAGGTCAACGAACGAGATTGTAACTAGCATTCCAACAATTGGTTCAATGTCGAGACTGTCACGAGCAGGGTTGACCTTTACTTTGGGACGTAGTGGGGGCGGTCAGGATAAATCGGAGCTTTGAGACATTACATTCAAATGCCGAAGTGATAAGCTTGTATAAGATCAAATCCGCGTCGTAGTTAGTTAACGTTGACTTCCCCATTCTCTCTCTTCTTCTCTCTCTCTCTTCTCATCTCTCTCTCTCTCCGTCTCTCTCTCTCTCCCCTCGTCTCTGCTCTCTCTCTCAGTCTGTCTCTCTCTCGTCCCTCTCTCTCTCTTTTCTTCTTCTTCCTCGCGGCGCTCTCTCCTCTCCTCTCTCTTCTCTCTGGCTTCTCTCTCTCTCTCTCTTCTCTCTCCGGCGCGCACTCCTCTCTCATCTCTTCTCTCTCTCTGTCGTCTGTCTTCATTGTCTGATCTGTCTGTCCTGTCTTTCTGTCTCTTCTCTTCTTCTCTCTCATTTTCTCTCTCTCTGTCTGTCTGTCTGTCTGTCTGTCTGTCGGGGGGGGGTTGGTCTGTCCTGGTCTGTCTGTCGTCCTGTCTGTCTGTCCTGTCCTGTCTGTCTCTCTCTCTCATCTACTCTCTCATTTATCTTTTCCACTATTATATCGTATATACTATATATATAATATCATGTTTGTGTGTGTTGTGTGTGTGTGTGTGTGTGTGTGTGTGTGTGTGTGTGTGTGTGTGTGTGTGTGTGTGTTGTGCTGTTGTGCGTGTGCGTGTTCGCGCATTTCTGTTTGTGTTTATAGTGCGTGTCCCCTTCTCATCTATAACATTCTTCCTCTTCGTTCTCCCTCCTCTGTCGCTTTATCTTCCTTCCTCTGCTCGACATACATAACACTTTCTCCCTTTCCAGATATCCACACCCTCTCTCCGCGTTAGATATCAAAGAAATGGTTGTACGCTGCAAAAATTCCATGATCTTTCAGAATGCGATCAATATTGCATCTTTCATATGATGCGTTCGTAGATTTACACAAGTGCTAAAATATATTTGTGGCATCATTTCGGCACTCTCCTCTCACACTCTCTCCTCCTCCCCTCTCTCTCCCTTCGTCTCTCTCCCTCTCTCCACTCTCTCTCTCCTCTCTCTCTTCTCTCATCCTTCTCTCCTCTCTCTCTCTTCTCTCTCTCTCATCTCTCGTCTTTCTCTCTCTCTCCCTATCATCTCCTTCCCCTCTCGTCTCTCTCTTTCTCTCTCTCTTCCCCCTCTCTCTTCTGCTACATAGCGGCCGCCTGTCTCTTTGTTTTAACTATTCGGCTTGATGTCTGTATGATAGCGCTGATCCGGAGAGAATTTATGAAGCTGGACAAACGTTTACACAGGAAACAGAATTGACAGCTGGGACATGACTTGGTGTTCATCACGTCGTGTTCGCCAACAAAGATTCTCAGGGTCAGTGTACTTACAATATAATCTAATACGGAACAATCGTTAAAGTATGCATCGTATGAGTATTACTCTCATAAAACCCCGCGGCCGCGTTTGGGGCAGTGAATTCTGCGTGCACAGAGAGCGTCGAAAGGCTAGAATCACTCATCCAGCGTTTGTGCATAATCACATGTTTCTGTTTGCGGACGTATAGACTGCATGGACCTGCTTCACTAACATGACGAAAACTTGACCGTGCATCCCTCCAGAGTCAGTGGCATTTAGGGGGTCCGCCATTTACGGAAAGGCATCTACGAAGGACTTGACGGCGTTTGAGCAAAAGGGAAAGAGTTTAAGGAAAAATAGAGCATGGAAGCTTTTAAGAGAGATTTGTTTTTTTTAGAACGTTTCAGATGTTTTCCACATTCTCCCCAAGAATGTTTGGTACTGTTCTATATATTTTAACATAGTCATTTTAAACAGAATTTTAGAGCAGCTGATTCTTTCTGGCCGCTGATTATCGTGCTGATATTCCTTTCGACTATGTGTAGAATGCACACTTTCA